>NW_005842680.1:437394-464409 GCF_000455745.1 Alligator sinensis | reverse complement strand
GCTCGCTGCCATGGCTGCCCTACGCACACAATGAGAGAAGTGAATTAATATTTCATGGTAGCACTTAAAGTAAGCGCCCACACGAGCTGCACAATGAAGAGGCGACGGCACTTTGTACGACTCTGTCCATTTAATCAGGGCTGCGTGCGCCGCTTCCAGAAGCCTCGTCTCTGAAGTTCAGGTGCCTCGACTTCTTGGTAAGTTTTGGCCGACTTTTCCCTCTTTCCAAAATGAGACATCTTTGGACTCCAGAATGGAGGATTTCTAGTCTAATTATTATTCTTGTTCAGCTCTTTGTCTTTCACAGTTGCATAGACCTTTACTTAATCTCTGTTGCTTTTTCCCCCCTCCTCTTTGCAGCTAACAGCCAGAAGGCATATAACAAGCTAGGTCTTGTAGTGAAGTACAACATTGTATGCTGTTTACCCTGCACAGTTTGATTGTTCTTAGTAAGGAAATTTCCTCCTCTGCATTTAGCGCTGATTAAAACACTGAAATTCAGCTGATTAGACTTGTAACAAGACAAAGGGCCAAATATCAATGGCTTCCCATGTTCTGGGGAAAGAAGGGCGGCATAAAACTAGAGGGAGAGATTGATTATCTCATGAGAAGTGCTTATAAATTTTGCTGCGATTGGGATCTTGTACAATGCAAAACATGACAGTACGTTGCTGGAGATGTACTGTGCCACGCACACCCATCCGCGAGGACTGCTGGGGAGGCAAGGCAAACCCAATTCTTTCTTTTCTTGTTGCTAATTGCCCTTTGATAGAAAGATATAATCAAGCACAGTAGCAAAATCGCAGCTCCCCTGCGTGGATCTCACGGCCAGCTACGCGGCACATGTCCAAGCCAGCGTGTAGACGGCAGAGTGCTGGCTACTGGCCATGGGGTGCCCGTTCCCACCCTCCATCTCTGGAAATGTGGTGCAAAGGCTGGTGTCACCCACATTTCAATTGGTGAATAAGCGATGCAGTAATTGGTGCCGGGATCTATCAAATACCTAGCCTGCCTTTTCCGCAGACTTGCTGTTGGTCGAGAGCCAGCTAACTCCGCAGGCACAGCCCCACGCAGGGTGTCGGGGAAGATGCGTCGTCCAGGAGCAGCCCCGGGAGGGACCTGCGAGTCCAAGGGACAGCGAAGGAGTCACACGTGCTCCACAGCGGCTGGGGGTGGCTGAGGGGCAAAAGGGGCCCGAGGAAAGTGAGGGCAGGGAGGCAGAGCTGCCCCCGCCTGGCTGGAGTTTGGCCCCTTTGGCTGCACCAAATCCATCCTGGCATTTAACGGAAGATTGCACAAAATGTTTTCAACCCCCCCTTTCTTTCCACTGTCTAGAGACATGGTCCATCCCCATCCCGCGGTCCCTGGCAGCTTTCCTCAGCCGTTATGCACCCCATGCTACCGGGTGGGTTAACGGTGACAGAGTGGGTTAAGCATGGGGATGGAGACACCTGAAAAATAGCTCATAGAGGAGGAGACATCAGGCAACATGCCTGAGCTTTCAAGCCCCACCTGCCCCTCACCCCTGCTGTGTTTCTCCCATGGGTGGCCTTGCAAGCAGTGTTAGCTCTGAGCTTTTTGTGGTCCTCGGAGCTGAGCACTAAGCCCCAGTTTCATATCCATGCCATGTCTACAGTCTGATGCCGGGGGACACGCTACTGCTGGAGCATCCTTGGGTAATTTGACACTCGGTCGTCCCTTCCTCCAGTGTGGAGGCATCAGAGATGCAAATCCCAGGCGCGCGGGAATGCTGCAGATCAATCACGCAAATGAAAGCTCCACGAGTACAGCAAAGGCATTTGATACCTGTCATGTTCAAGGGTAAACTTTCAGCACTTGAGAAAACCGCTCAGATGAGTCTGAAACCCAGACAGTCATGCTGCTGCAGCATCTAATCAGAAGAAAAATATGTTGTCTGTTTAACAATGCCAATGTTCAGAGACTCCTGAAGAGTTACAGCGAGAACACGGATCAAACGAACCCCGGGCCTGCCTGCGAATGGAAACCACCGTGTGAACGGAGCGGGCGAAAAGTCAGCCTGAGCCATCATCGCCCACAAAACAGCATCCACGCGGAGACGCATCAGGCAGCAGACACTGCGCCTCCCAGGCAAGACGCTCCTGGCACCTGCTGCCCTCAGCCCATGGGAACCCCTGCTCTGTGCTATAACCTGGCCGCATCGGTGGGAACGTTTGGGCGATCTTTCTTTCTGATTTCCGCGAGTTGAGGGTCACGCCGTCAGCGACCAGGATGGTCATTTCCATTCGGGGTTAGTCTTGCCCTGAGACCTGGCTGGTTAAAGGTGCACGCTGCAGGCGAGCGCTGGTTGTGCGCACCCAGGACCCGGTCAACAGAACAAGGCAAAGTTTTTTCCAACAAAACACTTTCTGGATGAAAAATGGCTCTCCAGCTGAAAGTAAAAAGCAACGGACATTTTCATTTTAGCTAAAATTTCAAAATTATGGATGTTCCTCTTATTTTTTTTAGGAAAAAAAAGTGGAAAGGAGAAGAAAGCACAGCCCGCAACCCTGTTTTATTCATCACTGGTTGGAACCAACCACAGATGGAAATGCGCAGCGTTTTCCAGCTGCCTCTACCTGAAAGCTTGGCTGGGGGTTCATGACGATGTGGGCCCAGGTCTTCTCAGCCATTGCCACTTCCCAGCCTTCCCTTCCCCCTTTTCCTCCGCATTTGAGATCGTGATGCTGTAATTGCTCATCTGAGCTCGGCTCTCCTACAGCCGCCTGTCTGCCCTGGGCAGACCCCGGCGCTCCTGGGACTCTCCTGCCGATGCCTCTGTTCTCCGTAGTAATTTCAATGCCTCCCGTGGCAATGCCAGCTCTTCACTTCATCCCACTTGCATTATCTTCCCCTTCAAGAGTATTAATGAGTATTGACACCACCCCTGGGCTCCTCCCGCCACATGCCTTTGCTTATCGACCTGTTTAGCTCACTTTTAGGAAGGGCAAATGCATCTTCTCTCCCACCGGTCCCAAATGTTGAACAAGGCACCAGGGGCTGCTCTGGGACGGTTAAGCATGCTGTTTGGGCATGCAAGCCATTCATCCTCTTTCATAGGAAGCTGTCCTCGTGCAGGAACAAGACCACAGCAACTCCAGGCGTTGCCAATTGCCCTCACCCAGACAGCGGTCGTAGATCCCGGTGCTCCCCAAAAGGATTTCATTCCAAACCACTATTTTGGATAATGCAATAGCAAACGCTCGCCCATGAGTCCTCGCACCCGTCCCAGGTCGCGCAGACCCCACAGCTGGCAGATGATCCCTTCTGCCTCGTCTTCTCTGCCATTGCTCTGCAGCTGGAGAGGGAGTGAGGGCTCCCCGTGTCCACCCCGGCCGGCGTGGCAGTGACCTGATGTCTGTTAGGCCGCCCTGTGCACCCAGTGCAGGATAGCTCCCGGGCCAGCATTTTTGGGTGCCTTTCCCAGGGAAGTTTCCAGAGGCTGAAGTGCGGTTTCTGTGGTCCCAGCGGGAGCTGGTTTTGCAGCTCGTGTACTTCCTGCCACACAGGCACCCGACCTCCGTCCCAGGCTGCTGGCACTTCCCTTAGCCCCATTACTGCAAGTCTTCTCCTACCCACCGGCTGCCCTCATTCCTTCCTGCCATTTATCCCCTGCAAATATTGGGAGGCTCCTCATGACTCGCACCCAGTTGCCAGGAAAGGCCTATTCGGGCTGCCTGCGCCTCGGTCTCAGCCGGCTCATCCCGAGTGCCCGGCTCCGGCGAATGGAGCCCATCTCGCTCCGTGAAGGACGTGGGGATAAAAGATGTTCTTGTGATCAGGGCCCAGGGCCAGGACTCCGATTCCACTCCTGGCTCTGCCACCGACCTCCTCTGGGACCTTGGGCATGACACCCTCGCTCCGTGTCGCACGGCTGTGAAACGGGACAGCTCTTGGAGCGAGTCAGACGAACGCCAGCGAGGGTCTTGGGTGCGCCGAGAGCAGCATCTGGGCCAGACGGGCAGCACTGGATGGTCTCCAGCTTCACCGAGGGTCTTTCATGCAGCGCTGAGCGACTAAGCTGCAACCTCACGTGTGCCCAGGACGGGCCGGGAGTCTCCGGGCTCCACGCACGGTTCAGCGACCCGCTCGCTACGCTGGCCGGGCAGGGATGGCCAGCAGGGTACAGCGAAGCTGCCAGCCACTAGCGACGGTCTGCGTCTGTTGTTCGTCTTGCATAGACTTTATTTTTCATGGGAGCTGGCGTTACATCCAAACCTTGCAAGAATCAGGCCCATTTCAGCTAGACCAGGAGCTCCATTGGGAAAGCTCGATTAGGAGCTGTTGCTTTATGCTGCTACTTGTCCATGCCTCTCTCATTAGCTTTATTAGGAAGGTCCATTTGATACTTCACTTGCTAACCCATATTGGAGATTTGATTACTTGCTAACTTGGGGTAATTTGCCTTTCGACTCTGTGTCTTTCAAAGAAAGTCTCTTAAGAAACCAACGTTCAGCTGCCTGGCTTTGGTGCATAGAAGACTTAGCCCTCGTTAGTTAACAAAGCCTCCGCTGGGAAGGATCTGGGCCTCTGAGTGCCTTAAATAGGTTAGTGCATATTAAACATGAAAGGGCCAGAAGTAAAATGCCAGGCTTGATATTCGGTTTTCAACCGCTGGGAGAGTCTTTCAACAGGGCAGGGGGGCGACTGATGCGCACAAGCTGGACAGGACGGGCTCTCCTCCTCCTCCTCCTCCTCCTCTTCCTCCTCCTGCGGGAAAAGGATCAAAGATCGCGTCGCAGATTCTTTTCCTTTCCATCCCTAGTGCAGAAACAGAAGGTTTATCCAACAAAAAGGGGTTAAAAATAGCTGTTTCGCAAAGAGGCCCTCCGCACCGGCAGAGCACCACGGCCACGCTGTGTTTTCTGGCGCAGGCAGTCCCTGCCCCTCCAATAGTCCCGTCTGTCCCGGAGAGGCTGGGCGGGTCTGGGTCCCCTCCTGCAGCTTTGCTTGCCTTTCAGATAGTCCTCGCGAGCCCGGCCGGCAGGGCCCGCGGGCCGTCACATCTAGCCCAGCCTCTGTGCACGGCAGGATTGCCCCTGCCTAAACCATCCCAGACAAGTGTCCCTCTACGCTGCTCTTAAAAATGTCCAAGGACGGAGATCCCCTCCTCGCCTCCAGCCCGAATTTCCCCGGCTGCAGTGTGAGACCATTGCTCCTTGGCCCGTGTCCTGGCACCCCAAGAATGGTCCAGCTCCATCCTCTGCATAGCTCCTTCAGACGCTTGCAGGTCATTATCAAATCCCCCTCGATCTTCTCTTCTCCATGCTATGCAAGCCCAGGTCTTGTAGCCTTTCCACGCAAGTCATGTTTCCCAGACCCCTGCTCATTTTTCATGCTCACGACGTGGTTCATGCGTGTTGCTCACCTGTGCACAATGGGATTATTCGGTCAGTGCTGCTCTGGAGGAATAAGGGCAGGGAACCTGTTTTCCACCGGGTGAGATTATAGCCAATTAAACCAAGCGCGGGACATCTGCAGAGGCCGGGCCGGTCCTGGGGTGCCGAGGGCTGGATGGGGGTGAAGAAGCCTCTCAGCGGGGATGGAGGTTATTCACGTCTGCTCTAAGGCTCACCCATGCTGCTCGAGCAGCTGCGTGTGTGCACACGCATGTGCACCTGCCTAGGCATCTTCCCTACAGGCATGGTCCATGACTCCCATGCCTGTGGAGGAGCCTGGGATGCTCGGCTCCGTATTCAGGGACACTCAGGCTGGTTCCCGCGCGCGTGATCCTGTACTCATCACGCCAAGGCAGACCGTGGCACGAGTGCAGAACTGTGCCGCCACGCCACCCCGGCCCCGGGCACGTCTAGCGCTGCTAAATGACACAGGACTTCACGTCCCGAGGTGCGGAGCCCTTTGAGCAAGAGCTGCTGGCCCCCAGCTGCCTGTGCAAAGAGCCTGACAGGAGCCAGGCCCCCAGGCACTTCAGAGGACCGAGCCCTAATCCAGCAGAGCACTTCAATCCATGCTTATATTTAACCAGGCGAGTCGACCCCATAAAATCAATGGGGCGACTTATGTGCTTAGCGACCAGCACAGGCTGCCTCCCGCCTCCTCTGCAGCCGGGGGAAGACCTGCGAGCAGAGCAGAGCAGAGCCGGGCGCTCGGTGCCATCCAGCAGCAGCAGCAGCAGCGTTTCTCCCATTGTTCTCTTGCAGCAGCCTCTGCCGCTCGTCCATTTATCAGCAGCGGGGATTTATCAGAGAGGCAGAAGAGAGCAATTGCAGTTAAATATTTCATCAGCCTCCTTTCATCAGCTGCGTTTTGCTTTATTAAGATGTACTGCATATGTTAGAAAGAAAGCAATTCCTTTATTAACAGTTCCTCTAATTAAGCACTTTATTTATTTCAAGCAGTGCTTCACCTCATTTCCAACCCCCAGGCCTGCCTGGAAATGCAGCAAATTCTTTGCCTGATGGAGTAAGCGCAGCAGCAAACCGAAGTCCTGCGTGTGCATCGGTGTAACGGTCCGCGTGCGGGGACGAGCTGGACACCCCGGGCGGGGAGCAGTGGGGACGCGGCGATCGCAGGCCGTTACCAGAGCAAGGTCCCAGCATCAAAGACGGGAGCGTCCGATGTCCTCGGCAGACGGGATGGCCTTGCAGCTCGAGTGCAGCTTTCCGCCTCTGCTACAGACTTCCCGGGTCACAGCCTTCCTCCCATCTTTGTCTCGTCCTTCAGACTGCGCGCGCTTAGGACAGTGGCGTTTATGTACAGCTGGCGTTTATGTACAGCTCCCAGCACAGCCTAGTGCTGCCCTTGCGGGGCTCTTTAGGCTGAGCTCATGCCTGGAAATTATTTAGAAGTCAAAACCCAGGAGAACTTGCGGAAACGCAAAAAACCGGTTTGCTTGCTGCCTCCCATCAGCCTGACCAAACGTGCTAGGGCTATTTCGTTTGGGGCTGCGTGCTGTGGCACTCCCTCGCTTGCCATACGGGCTTACTTTCCATGAACGTGAACGGTGTGATCTCTATGTGAATCACCTGATTTCTTGGAGTAGCCACGACCTGATAACGCAGCGTTTCCATTGCAAGCCATTTCTTCCTCCCCATAAATAGATCCTACCCATCATTGCATGTCACTCCTCACTCAGGTTTTCCTAAACAACATGGTCAGGCCTAAAGTCAAGTACCCTGGGTTTTTAAAATCAACCCACAGAGTCTGCAATGGGTGCAGCTGAGTTAGGCTTTGACTTTCGTGCAGTAGCATTTAAAGTCGAGGGCCAGATCCGCAGCCGATATACACAGACATGAACTCTAGGATGCGCCTGCAAAACCTGACGGTGTCGGGGAATGGCGCGACACCAGAGTGGGTGTGCTTGTGTGTGTGTGTGCACATGTGTAACAGCATGCTCCTGGACAGTAACGGGAATGCCAAATACATCCGCTTCCTTGTGCTCAGCATAAAAATTGGGACAGGCAAGTCGTCATATGAACCCCATTCTTTCTGGTCACCGGGAGAGAGTAGTTTTCTTGAGCGTACTCGTTCCTCAAAGGCATTACCCCCAGGACTAATCATTCGTGATCTAATTTATGTCTAAGCATCTCTTCAAGTGGCTTGGATTGGACACCATACTCAGACGACATATTTGTCTTGATCAGCTGGATGGCTCCATAGCCGGTTGCAAAAGATTACAAATTCAGTTCTCTTTCCGTAAATATTGTGTAATACTTTGCATAAAATGTGCTTTTTTGGCAAAAGAGTTTGCCCATAATTCAATCACTGAAATATTTGCAGAAAATAAACACGACAGGGATTAATTCATTTCAATATGCCAGGAAGCAGCTCCGAGTTGTGCATGTGTGCAACATGCACTCAGCTGATAATGATTTCACGTAGTCCAGGAGCTACACGTCTCTGGGGATGATGATTAGGAAGGATGGAGCAGGAGCTTGTGCTCAACTGTTGTCAAGATTTGCAAGTTCAGATGGGACGTTTAATGATGGGCAGCCACCGTCTCATGCCCCGACTCATTTCAACGGCACCTACTTTCAGGATGTGTCACGTAGACAAATCTCCGAGTGGTTTAGTTCAACTACGTCCACGGAGATCTGCAGAGTTCCCCGTTCCCTTATTGCTCTGGGTGAAAACAACTCGTGGAGAGAGGAGAGAAGGAGAAAAGAGGCATGACGAGGACTTCAGGAAAGGTTGCACGTACAACAGTGTGTGAGAGAACAGACTGACAGGTGTGTGCATGTTTGTGTGCACACCTGCTCATACCTGGGAGCGTGTGTGCAAACGCAGGCGAGTTTGTGCAGTGCGGCTGTCTTCAATCCACACAGGCACAGGCCAAAGGACCCTGAGCATGCGTGTTTACAAGGGATTACGCTGGCTTTCCCTTCCCAAGGATGCTTGGGGCTCTCTCGCCCCATAGCAAGTGCAGCAGAGAAAGCAGTGTTTCCACTTAGGCAGCAAGGAGATAATGAGCACCGGGGATTGTCATCCTGGTTCCTCCCCCATCCGCTGCAGCCCTGCAGTTCCCATGCAGATTAATGGAATGACATTACAGCGACAGTAACCACAGGGCCGCGCCGCGCCGTGCCGCATTGGGCTGCTTTCACTAACCTCGTTTTTATCTCCTAATAGAGTTTCTGGTCGAGGGTGGTGTTTGTAAAGGACATTATGCAACAACTCATTACATCCCTCATAACTGGTGTGTTTTATTCCACCTTAAATGGCAGGAGTGGCCCATTTTATGCAAACAGGCACCTCCTGGACAACTCCGGGCTCCTGTATGCACTAATTAAATCTGTCGTCTACGCAGTGGAACCTTAAATTGTATTTGCCCGCTCCTGCCGCCGCAAACCTGGCTTCCCATTGAGCGCAGGATGAATGAAACTGGTCTTCCATGGCTCGGCTAGGCAGAACCAGGAGGAAATGCACCTCCCAAGATCAGTTGGACGAAGTGGTTCCTTGGTGGATGGGAGGAGTGGGATGTAGGGGGGCTCCATCATGATGTGCAGCGCACTGGGGGGCACTGGAGTTGCATGCTCCTGGGGAGCCACCCCCACCCAAGCCCCAAAGCAGAGCCCTGGTATATGCCAACGTTAGTGCTGGTTAGTTGTACATCCTCCCTGAACGACAGAGGCTGAGCGGAGGGAAGTCCTCTGCCAGCATAGCCCTGCCAGCGGGGTGGCTGGCATAGCAATGTCAGCGAGGGGCAGGGTCTTTGCACCCCTGTTCTCACACACCTTGCCGCGTAGACCTGGCGTGCACATGGCAGAGACAGCAGGCGTCTTTCTGCTTTGCACCAAGTCTGTCTGCAAGAGCTCACGGGAACATCCCACCAGGACTCAGGCCCACCAGGAAAGCTTGAGTTGCCTGGCCGGACAGCCCTTCTTTGCCTCCTTGTGCAAACTCTCTCGCTCACTTTAAACACTTTATTAGTGCTTGGGGAGTAGCAAAGCATTAGGCTTAAAGTGGTGAGTGCCTGGGAAAATGCACAGCACAGCTCTTAGCTTTAAATAGTGAGTCGACGTGAATGGTCTTTAGGCTCTATTACAGTAATGTGCACTGTGTTTGTCTTGGACACAGTGCATTTCTGATTACTCTGTTTCTGGGAAGCTGGCATGCATTATTCATGGGGCGATACTGAGTTAGAACAGAAAAAAAGGAAAACCTACACTTTGTACCGCTCAGCTGCAAAAGACTTTGCCCTCCCAGGGCTCGCGCTGCTTTACCACCCCGGGGAGAGCTGGGGCGCGTGGTTCTTTGGAAAGCAGTAAATGACCCTGACCCTAAATAAGCAATGAAGAAAAGTAATAACCACCGGCAGGGTCCCTCCTCAGGGATCTGCCCTTCCACACACACCAGCTCTGCGTGGAAAGGGGCAGGGGCTGCCACTCGCCAGGGCCTTGGGCACATGGACGTGCTCAGCGTGGGTGCACGGCCGCAGGTGCACGCTTGAGGACCGTCATGCTGGAGGTCGGTGCCAACGCAGGGGAAGCCACGTGCGATCCCCCGCCACAGGCCTCGCAGGGACTCTGCAGACGCAGAGCCAGGCGGCAAGGCTCATTCCTGGGCTGTTCCCGTCTCGGCGCTGGCGGGGGGAGCCGGAAGCCCCCCGGGCAAGGGCGAGGCACTGCGTGCCCAGTAGATCCCGAGACTCTGGAGAAGTCCTCGGGGATCAGGAACAGGCCCGGTCCGTGAGAGCGAGGGACTCGCCAGGGAAGAACTTGGCCCTTGCACAGACTGGTACCTTGGCCAATGCACGAACGAGGACGCGGCCCCGGGAGACCCCTCCGTCCCCCCCGTGCTTGCACGTCTCGTCTTCCCCCCGCAAGCAGCACGTGCTTCACAACCCTGCCGTCCCGTATCTAAACAATCCTTTCAACTCCTAATGTATTTTTAGACACCCCATTAATATTTAACGAGACAGCCCACAGCAAGTTAGATAGTGCAGCAATTAATTTTTAAATGCTGACATTTATTACCGCATGTAGCTGCTACCTAACTTGCTGTGGGCTATCTGGATAAATGTCAGTTAAATATCTAATAATTCCTTACGATTTAATGTGAACGTAAAAATTGTAATTATCCATTATTTGCAAAATATAATTGACGTTTTAATTTTGGCATTTAGAGGCCCGCCTCCCTTCTCACAGCCTTTGAGGCAAAGTCGTTTTTTGGTAATTAATTTGTACATTGATTAATTTTGTTTCATTTAAAGTTTAAACCTGCACTTGTAGAGCCCAAGATTTAGCAGAATAAGCCTTAATTAACATTGCACCCGCTCGTCATTGCTGCCACCAGCCGCAGTAACAAGCCCGTAAGGAGGAGCGCGGCGTTTCGGCCGGGGGAGCGGAGCAGGCTGCCAGCGCGCGAGCCTGGAGGAAGCCCGGCTCCGATTCAGGCCGGCTGAAGTCAGGGGAACTCCAGGCTGCGAGCACGGTGTTTGCAAAAGGTCCCGCTTCTCCGCCCCTCCGAGCAGTCCTGTTTCCCGTGCAATTTGGCTGTGCTGCAGGCCCCTCTCGAAAAGGAGCAGCCCAATTTTCCAGCGCACGGGAGTCGCACCGCTGCGGGGGACGGAGGCCCGCGTGGACCGGGGCTGGCATGGGATTTACAGAGCCAGTGGAAACTGCGGAGTGGGAGCAGAGCACGGAGCAGTGGGCACACGTCCACGGCAGTTGCACACCCATAGCACACTCGGTGAGGACGCGGCCGCGAGCCGGCGTCCCCTGTATAAGTCGTGAGAGCAGACGGGGGCAGACAGTTGAGGTTTTCCACTCCATGTGGATGTGGTGTTGCCCAAAACCCAGGGACATCCAGCACTGTAGCGGCTGCAAACATTTGAATAGATCTAGAGATACGTTCAGAGGTGAGCGTGCTTAGGGAGGCAGAGGGAGGAAGAGGGACAGGGCACGCAGCCCTACGGCACAAAACGTTTGCATTCAAAATCCATCGGCTGATGCAAGGACCGAGCGGCTGTGCACAACGGGGCGCGTCTCGCTGGACCTGGGAGGCTGGGATCGGCGAATGCCTGAGCCGGAGACCGGGGTGGCGTATAGATGCAGGCCAGGCCAGGCCGGACCCTTGGCAAAGCACAGTGCTCGGACGAGCTGCAAGGCAGCACTTGGCACCATCGTCCCTGCAGACGTGACAGACAGACAGACATCTCTCTCTCTCTCTCTCTCACGCGCACACACACACACTCCGGTGAAAGACGAGGGTGCAGTTTAAACCACATGCAACAGAAAAGTGGTCCCTGACCTCAAAGGCAGCTCAGAATTAGCATTTCCACTTTTCATTTAAACTGCCTCAGAAACGACTTCAGTTCTGCTTCATTCTCCAAGGCCAGGGGACATCTTCATTTCCATGGGAAGCTGCCAACAAGCCCTTTGGCCACCCAGCTGGACACGCTCTGCTCCCCTTTGAAACCGCTGGCGGGTCAGATCCTGGAAACCCTTGCAGCTGCGGCGGGGACTGCGCCGCACCCCTTGCAAAAGGAACAGCCGGGAAAGGGACAACTCAAGAGCCAAGAAGTGGCTCCGGGCTATTACATTTCCTAAAGCCAAGTTACAGCATGGCTGACCCAGTGCCCCAGGCCTGCTCAGCGATTAAACACCACCCTTCCCAGACCTTCCCCTGACCACAAATAGCGCTCAGAGTCTCATGCATGTCGTGGTTGATATTCTAAATGTGCCCAGGAAAGGGCAAAGTTGAAGTTTGCAAGTCACTGTAGGCAGCATTCATTTGAAGTTTAATGAGAGAGAGCGAGAGAGAAAGAAAGAGAGAGAAAGATCAAATTGGGGTCTGAGACTTCCTCTACCACGATAGCATTTTTTCCCAGAGATTATAAATGCTGCAAAATGTTGGGAACAATGCCTCAGAATGCAAATTTCCACCCTTCCCTTTCCAAATGATGAGCTGACTTAATTCTAGGCGCGCTCATGGTTAGAGCACTGATTCCATTGCTAATTGAGTAATAGAGATTTGTTTGGCAGGGGGTCAAGAGTACAGCATCCTCGCTGATTAGCAGCCAGCATTAAATAGATGAGACTGCTTCCTGAAGCCTTCCAGAGAAATGTAATATTAGCTCTGAGCACCGCCCGAAAGGCCTTTTCATTTAGAACAGAATAATCTTACCAAACACATCCTTAAAAATAAAGAAAGAAAAAATTAACATAAGCCAGTGGCAGGTTTAAAAATGTATGGATAATTTATCCATCTGATTCAGTTGTTTTTCAAACCCAGTATTAAATAAGTCTGCCTGATTTCTTGCGTCTCCGACACACTGCATTTTGCATAGTGAATGAGACTACATTATGGTCAGAATACATTACTGGGTTGCTTCTTCCTCTGAGATAATGCACTCTTTATGCAATATTCAGGTTAAAAAATAGATTAATGGCATAGACTGACTTAACACTATTGAAAAAGGTAAGTTTATGTTTTCTCCCAGCATTGCAAGCCTCAAACTGATATCTGTACATGTCTGCACACGCAGGCACGATGGGGATGAGGTTATGTCGGGACATTCACTGTGAATTCTGGCGGTAGCGCGTGCTCCCGACTCCCTGAAAAACTCTCTTTTCTGGCTGAAATCCCTAGAGCGGAAGGAAATGTTCTGGGAAAACCAAGCAACTCCAGCTCATCCTGTCAAGTTATGCAATGGTCACAAACATACTTTTTGTCCATTTTTAGATGCTTCTTGGTTCACATATGACAAAAAAACAATGCATTGGGAGAAAAGTGAGTATAATTTCGGATTAGATTATGCTAATGTTAGAACGTAGCGTGCAAGGCTTTCACTTCAAGGCTAATGACCGAGCATCTCTAGTTATCCATGAATAGCTGGTCCAATGAATACAAGCAAGACCTAGGTCTTGGCCGCTGGACCGTGGGGTTTGTTGGCAATTCTGCACGTTTCATTTCAAGTTGAACAGAACACTTTGTTTTGACTAAAAGAAACTTTTTTACTTCTTTGTAATAAAAGTGAAGGAACTTTCTTCAGGAAAAGTTGTTTCCAACTGAAAAAAAGTTTCATTTCAGAAATGTTGAAACAAAATGTGTGATCTGGATTTCTTTTTCATTTCCCCCCTCCCCCCAAATGAACAACTTAGTGCAAAATCAATCAAACTGTGATTCAACATAATCACCATGAAGCCATGGAATATTTAAGTGCTAACGATAAAAAAATGTGCAAAACAATTTTCTTCCAGCTCTGCGTAGGCCATATGTGCGTTAGAAATTGTTTTTCCTTCTTTTTTTATGTAAAACTTACATTCTTTGAGCATAAGCTAGCAGCCGATTTGCAAAAGGATGGCTGACCTGACCCTCGTTGCTGTCCAGTTCAAGCCAGGATGATTCTTGATGGAAGAGACAA
The DNA here is from genome assembly GCF_000455745.1 of Alligator sinensis. Lineage (NCBI taxonomy): Eukaryota > Metazoa > Chordata > Crocodylia > Alligatoridae > Alligator > Alligator sinensis. The sequence goes on along the minus strand of NW_005842680.1, from coordinate 450,563 downwards.
GAAGCTGAATGCAGTTATTAATTACTGCTATTGCACTGCCACTTTTGGGAGCCAGGTCAAGAAGCAACGTCTCCTTGTGCTGCAGGAGTAGCAAAACCTGACAGCCCTTGCCCTGGTCCCATCTAGGCGATGGCACGAGACATTGGGACGAGTGAACTCTTAACCCATCAGAAATCACTGGAGTTCAAGAAACCCAATCAACTGGAATTTTATTAGCCCCAGATTATTGTAACAGTTTGAAATAAACTAGCGCCTTAAACCGTCCCTTCCACCCAAACCAGCCAAAACACCGCGGGGTCTATTAATCTTCCTTACAATAAAAATGATATATACCCACAGCACTTTTTAAGATTTAGTTTGCTGTGATTATTCCCTTTCTCCAGCAGTGCTATGTCTGCCTCCAACCCTCCAGAATACATATGCTATTTGGAAAGCAATCATTAGCCCAGGCAGCAGGGGATGTTCCATATTCCAGTAATTTATCAGCTGCCTATAGAGAAGCTAACAGCTTGCTCTAGATCATCCTAAAAATTTTGAGGGCATTTTTTCTCAAAACCAGAAGCTGAGAAGATCGCTGAGCTCTAATAATATCCGCAATGTAAAGTTGCATCTTCTGCAGGCACGTTTGCATTAGCTTGCCTTAAAGAAGGGGGGACTCTTTGCTCCACAAAACACACCAGGATGCATCTGAGGAGCATGGCGGGACTCGCAGGCTCTTCCACCAGCGACTGCAGATGGAAGTCCAAGCCTGCACTAAAATCCCATTGCCTCCTGTCTGAGCCCAACAGCAGAGCAGCTTGTCTCTGAGGCTCTGTCTCTAACCATAGCTGAATCTGAGCTTCGGCAAGTGAGCAGAGGTGACGAACGCAAAGTTTGAGCTAAGGAACCCCAGAGATCCGTCTCTGGCACTCCCGATACCTCAACCTACAGCACACCAAGCACCCGGGCGCCGGCCGGGGTTATCGCTCCTCACTTCTGCTGTAGGAAGGTCAGGTCAATGGGTAGCAGTGAGTGAAGGGAGGCGTCTGCCCTGCCCTGCCCTGCCCTGCCCGGGAGCTCACCGAACATGCTAGGATCAGACACAAGCCAAGGACCAGGTAAGGTGTAAGGGTGGACAATAGGGCTGTGCAAAGCTTCGGACCACGATTCGGATTCGGAGATGATTTGGATGATTCAGAGGCCAAATCTACAAGTCCAAATCGAATCGCTGGAAGCTTTAGGCTTTCCGAATCGATTCGGAAAAGATTCGGCGATTCGGCCATGGGTGATGACAGGGACAGGTATGTTCATCCAGGGTCCGCCAGATCCTCCAGAGCCCGTAGACTTGGCTAATCGGAGGCTACAGGGTCACCGAGACACGGCTCTGCTGCTAGCCTGTCTGGACACCCACCTCGGGAGAGCATGCGGGCTCGAGTGCCTTTCCTGACATTACCAGCTTGCCCGAGCGCCAGGTGCTGAACAGGCCTCAAGACACGCACAGTGCATGCGTGCATGCATAAATAAATAAAAGCAAGAAAGCATAGCCTGGGTTCAAACCCCGCTGTAGAGAGAGAGAGACGGGGGGGAGAGGTACTAGGTCCCGGCAGGCAGACGTCCCCCCCATGACGCGGGACGGACCCTGGAGCAGAGCTCGCCGCACGTCCAGTCCTCTCGCTTCCTCGCCCGCAGCCACCTGGGCCCGAGCCGGCTCCCGCGAGCCAGCAGCAGCCTCTCCTTTGCCACACGACCGTCCGCGGGATCAGAAGGTGGCTCCGTGCAGAGAGCGTGGCAAAACCCCCGTCAAGCACCGCTCGTTCCTCCCTCCCGCTGCCCGCATTAGCAGGGCATCCCAACTCGCTTCTCACACCGCTGCTAACATGGCCCGCGACATAACGAGCGGCTGAGGCCTCCTGGAAAATTCACTGCTTTGGAAACAATTCTGCTTGTACATCGTATATTTTCCTGTCGTTTTTATTCCCTGGGTGTTTTATTACGGAGGGATATTTGCATGAAAATAGAATCTGTGTTTCATAAGAATTCATCTGCTCCCGCCGCCGCGGTCCACGAGGAATTGAGCGCTCTGTATTTCTCATGTTCTCACATATACAAAAAAATTGCCAATTATTTAAATTATTGTATCTTCTACAAGTTTATCCCCTCCCCCCCCCCCCAAATGAATTTCCTGTTCAATCAATGCCATAGTTTTCCCAAGGCCTAAATGGGACGTGATGGGAGCCATCACAGAAACGGCTGTGTTAAACAGAGACGGGGACACACGAAAGGCCGAGGGCCCAGAGCGTGCAATGCTCAGTTCTGCTGGGGGGTGTGCACAAGGGGGGTCACCAAACCAAGGAAGCTGGAGAGATCGTATCCTATCGGGATGATGTAGTCTCAAGCATCGGGTGTCTCGGGGGTCTCCCGGCTCCTTCAGCTTCCCAACCAGAACCCAGCAGTTTTTAAGACGAAGATGGTAAGTAGAAACCTTTTCATTGAAATAGTTTTCACAATCATCCTAGAAATGTTTCATTTACCAAAACTCACTCCTGAGTAGGAGGCGATGGTTTCAGTTAAAAAATATGATGACAATCAAGCTGAAAAGCATCATAACAACATTTTTCACTACAATGTTGGTAAAAACGATCACAGAACATTTTGCAAAAAAGTAGGAATCAATCTGTTTTGAGCACCGTGAGAAAAAATAAACCAGCTTCAAAATGTTGCAATTTTTTCACCAGTATACTATTGTTTTATTAGATCTAGCTATGAGTATTTCTTCTGTTACAGATGTGTTTTGGGGGCAATAACCATATTGCTTTCTGCATTTTCTGTGGCCACAGAGCATTGTTCTCTAGCAACCCAGAGATAACGGTATATGAATTCATTCACCCCACTTGAGTGAGCAATCACACAGGCTTTTCGGTCTCTTTTTTTTTATCTGGATCTGTATCAGAAACCCAATAAATCTGGGGAAGTTCAATGGTGAACTTCAGAATGGCTATGGATATTACTGTATTACTGCCCACTATAACCTTGGGGTTTGGGTGCTTTTCCATCCCTACATGTAATCATAGAAAATCACAGGAAATGAGGGTGGGAAGGACCTCAGGAGGTGACATCTAGTCCGACCCCTGCTCCAAGCAGGACCAGCCCCAGCAACATCATCCCAGCCAAGGCTTTGCCCACCTGGGTCTTCAACACCTCCAAGGATGGAGAGTCCACCGCCGCTCTGGGGAGCCTGGCCCAGTGCTTCACCACCATCTTAGTGAGGGTTTTTCCTAATATCCAACCTCAACTTCCTTCCTTCCTATGACCGTATTACTGCCCGCTATAACCTTGGGGTTAGGAGCACCCAAACAATACAGTCGTCAGAGGGGAGGGCTCTGTGCGCTGCAGTTTGTACAACTCCCTGGGCTGAAATCTAAGCAAAATTGCACAAATCACAAGAAGAAAGCAGCGCCCGGCAAGGTCAGCCCAACAGCCCGTGCCGCCCGACGGTGGCAAGGAGGAAAGGACTTGGAGGAAGCAAATAGGAAAGGCACATGCCTGGGCCCTCGCAGACTCCCGCTGGCATCCACCGCTGCTGGTTTATGGCGGCCAGAGGAGACATCCCCGTGCTCTGCTCATCTGGACCTGCTTTAGGAAGTGCCAATGCCCTGTCCAGGACTGGGTAACATCGTGGCTTTGGTAAGGCCTGTGATCGTCTATACCACTCCGATTCTTTGCAGGGGATTGTTCCCCCCGAAAGACGCACCATTGCCTTCCCCACCACGCCCCCACGTATAAATTTGACTCCAATATCCCAGCTGAGTCTGTTAAGGAAACTATATGCTATTATCGAGCCGCTGTTTTCATCCTCCATGTTTGCTTAATTGAAACAAATGCATCCATTTAAAACCACATATTTTCCAAATTTCTAATGCCTCCCATAATTCATGCCAATCTCTTATCACTTGAAAAACAATCAGGTTCCTTCCCTGCCTAATTCTGTTTTGCTTGCTCCTAGGCAATTTAGTTCCTGAACCATCATCTCCTGCACATGTTCATTAGCCTCATCCATTTAGCTGCTTGGGCAGCTGTGCTATTTAATGGAGCTGAAAAAACGTTGCACGAATGCTGCCTCCCAACACAAGCTTTATGCAAGGATCCTTCAGGGTTTTCCATTGCAAAAAGGTCTGGCCAAGTCACTGAATACACTCAGCACACCGTTCAGCTCATCGTTTTATTTATTGCAAAGTTCCTGGCTTTTGCGGTTTCATCACGATTCTTTTCAATATTTGTATTTTCCCCGTCTGTCCCCTGCTTAGAGTCACCTGATGCTTTGACAATCTCAGCTGTCTTTCAAAAATAAGGCGAGTTCCCAGCCCCCACGGATGCAGTGAGCAGCTCAGGAACCACTAAGAAAAATAGAAATAAATCTGATCTAAACTGCACTATTTTTTCAGCAACCACCAAATCATAGTTTTTCAAGCCATCTCTCGGCGGCTCGACATCATATTGGGACTCGGGGATGACAGTAGTGCAACTGTTCTCGAGGTAAACAGTCCCTCTGATAAATAAATGGGCAGTGGAAATGACCCTTGTGTACACCAGAGATCACAACTTATACATCCCATCTTCTTCCCCTGCAACATGCAGCCCGGCGCAGCAGAGCCGACCAGGCTGAAAGGCCTATTTGGAGGGTTTGAAATGGGCCGTGACGTGCACGCAGGCCGGGTGCATCTCAGCCATGATGCTGATGGATGAAGTCCTCGCGCTTCCCAGATCAGATGCGACCCACGGGCTTCGCCTGCCTAACCTCAGCCCAGTAACTCGAGGAAACACGGCTCCATCTTCTCTCCCTCCCACGTCACTCTTCCCTCTGTCGGCACGAAGCAATCGCAGGGTTTCTACCGGCCGTGACTACAATTCACCCCCAACCTTTCCCTCCTAGTTTTGGGGAGATATTTTAAACACGAAGAAAGCATCTTACCCATCTGTTTCGGCTGAAATATTGCACCATGCTCTGAGCATGGTGCAATCAGGCTTGGCCCAAGGAAAGGGGAATGTTTTTACCATTTCTAAAGCCGATTTTAGAAGACGAGGGAGACAGTTTCACAACAGGAATCCTGATATTTTTATATCTTGGGGGCAAAGGCAGGAAGAGGAGTTGCTGCTAAAATGTCAAGTGGAAATGTTATTGTGCATGTACAACGCTTAGCCAGGGAGGATCCGGGAAGGGTCTGGAGGGCTGGCTCCGAGGTAAAGCTGGGTCTCAGTTTCTAGCAAAGCAAGCAAGCTGCCCACGACTAGGGAAGTGCCCTACCTCCCGTCAGCGTGCCCACGGGGAAAGGCACACGGGCACACACAGAAAGGTTGATGGATGCACGTCGTTGAACTTTGTTCAGTATTGCTGACCTACAGCAAGGAACAGCCGATCTGCAGGACAGGGTTCAGAGGAGTACAAGGTGGTACTGTTTGAAAACCAATTCCACCTCCACTTCCCGCCCCAAAATCCAGTTGAGGGTAGTGCCCCGTTTCCCCTCCTCGGGCTGGGGACAGCACTAACGTCGCAGGCCGAAGCAAAGGGAGACGTTTGTCGCAGGAAAAAACCGTGCACGCTGGAAGCGTCACTCCTGGGTGGCGACAAGCGTTTTGGATCCTGTTTAACAGCATCTAAACCGGAGTCCAGGGAACCACCGACAGCTGCTGGCTTCTGCGCGTGGCCCTGTTCAACCTGCTCCGTCCCACAGAGCGTGTAGCACTGACCTACGGCAAGACCAGGGACGTCGTGCAATGGTGCCGGCTGCTCGGGCTGAACCCGGAGGCCAGGCCCCTAGAACCAAGTGCCGAGGCTCATCCCGATTCTGCACGTGCCTCTCTGTACCGCTCTGGCTGACGCAAGAAAGCTGAGCTCCTGCTAATCAGTGCAAGCAAACCTCCCTGCAGCTGATTTCCCCCCGGCCCTTTTCCCCTCTCTCTCAAAGCTGCATGATCAACTGGCAGCCGTCTTAACCTTTTGCAAAGGGCATTTCCTCATCAGACACCACTTCCACCATTTCACGTAGCAAGTCCCAGCAGATTGGGGGCCGAGGCGATGCAGGCGTTAACCTTTGAAAGCTTCCGGATCTGCTAGGTCTGCAAACTGCAAAAAATTAATGTCTGGCTTCAACTTCGAGAACACAGATTCCCTTTGTGGGCTTCACGATCACAAGCAGGATGCTGCCTACACGGGATCCAGAGGTATTTATTTCCATTTGCCCTTCCAGTGCGAATGGACCGGCTGGCGAGGGCTCTGCGGTCACTGGATTCCCGTGCAGGGGCACTGCCTGCCTGGGCTGCAGGGGCACGCTGCCCCGTGAGACTTTGGGATAACTCATGGACGCTCTGGGCCTTCGCTCCTCCCTTGGTGAGCGGGGACGACGCTGCTGCACACCTTTTCTCCGAGCCTTTGTCCATCCCTTCACGTTGCTGCCACACAAGGGCAGGGGCCAGCTCCAGCTCCGGGTTTGTAAAGCAGCTTGGGCAGTGGGGTCAACTCACAGCTGGCGCCTCTGCACTGAAAATGCCAATAATAACACCAACAATAGTAATAATGCCCGAAGGAGCGCGCACAGGTTGTTTTCTTCCTCTGCGCAGATAATTTGCCGTTAGCCTCTCCGTTCAGGACGGCAGTGTTGATGCGGGAAGCAATGAAATAGCCTGGCTCCTGGCAAAAGCAACTGTAGTCCTGAGGGTTCGCGAAATTACACAGCTCTCATCTTGGCCTTTAAATCAGCACAAGAATAATGGCCCATTCATTTCCTAAGATGGAAATGCACCATTTCAGTAAGGAAGCGCATTGAAACTGCGGTGCAATAAAGCCATTCACACGGCTCTTGCGGGCTCCATTTGGAAGAGGGTGGGCAGCCGGGCAGCGGGAGAGGCATTGAACGAGACCGTGAAAAAGCCGAGGCGGCGCCGGATGCACCGCGGCTCAGCGCGGCAGGAGCCCCATCGCCAAGCAGGACATCATCTGTCCTTTGCTGGTCGGACGGGCCTGCAGCGCCGTCCCGTCACCCAACGTGCCTGCAGCAATCCCATCTCCTCCTCTCCCCCCGCCAGAAAAAAGACTTCAGAAAGGATCTAGGATAGGAGAGGGCCAAGATAATGTTATCTAAAAGATGCTAGTCCCGCTCTCCGGCACGAGGCAGCTTGCTTGGCATTGCCTAGCGACTCAGAAGCATGCGCGTGCACGCGTGCACATGTGTGTACACTTTTAAAGGAAACGCAACACACTGAAGCGTGTTAAATACTTGCACAGCTGAAATACTACATGGCATTTCCCAACAGATACAAAAAAATACCTAGAAGACTATCATCTCTGACAGTAATTCCCCTAAGGCTATCCAATTATAATACAATGAACTAAAGCCACGAAAAGCTGAAAAGCGACTCTATCTTGGATATAGAAATGAGCCTTAAGCTGCAATTTAAAAACCATGTATGCAACGTGGAGATAGAAGATGAACTCCAGAGGTGGAAAGCTGCAGGATTGGCGGTGGAGCTATTTCATCAGGACTGACATGACAGCTGCCGTCGAAGCAAGGGGTGCGCTCGGCTGTCCGGGGCTGTTCAGAAACATAACTACAAAATGATCCGTATGGAAAATGCATCAGCAAGGCGAGTTTTCCTGGCCCATGCGGTGCAACGGGAAGCTGGTACGAGGGGTCGAGTGGAGCAGCAGTCGGTCATCGAGAGTGACATTTTCATGCGCTCAGGGCCAAGTTTTCAGGCGCGCCGTACCCCGAGTCGTAGGAGGTTTTACACCGGTCCTGTCGGGCTGCGGGGCAGAGGGAGGAAGAACGCGGCGCCTTCACCGCCGGCGAAGACAAGGGAAGCAGCTCTGCTCCTCACGCTGTAGAGGGTTTAGATTCATTTCTCTGAGCATTTGCATTCTCGATCCAAGAATAATGCTGATTTTATTGCCCTCCAGATTGCAGATATTGTTTTCCTTTGTGATCTCACCAGCTGGATATTTCCTCCTCTGATTGTTGCTATCCGTTATTGCACCCGCTTTCCTCCTGCCTTGTTGCTCGTCTCACTGTGATGCAAGCGTTTGCATCTTCATTACTTTGGGCTCATAAACCTCTCAGCCCAATTACAGAATTTCCCTGCCATTGGAGACAGAGAGCTCATTTTTTCTGGCAGCATAAACGTAAAATCACTTAATAAGATGAGTCCTCCCTGAGATGGTGGGTGACGGTCGCAGACGTGAATGCTGATGTCAGGAGGCCAGAGCGTTCGCGGAGGAACCGTGGTCCGATCTGAGCTTTGCATTGCCAGAAGCGTGCCTGGGCCCGGTGGGGGGGGGCAAGAAGAGTCCTGCAACATTAAATGCTGCTGGCTAAAGTAAAATGCCAGGTGACAAACCAGTATAATCATGGAGAAAGTCGGGCACTGGGGGAACAGCTACTTTCCCTCCCCCACGCAGCCAAATGCAGCCATGGACTGGAGAGCAAGATGCCCGTGAATCCCACTTCTCCTGGGGAGGAGCGGAGGGGAGCGGAGGCGCTGACCCCTGCCTGGCTGGGGAGAGGGGCTGGCAGCGAGCGCTGGCACCAGCCCACGTCCAAGCGCCCTGCAGAGCGCGGCCCCAGGACAAGTGACGTGAGAGGAAATAAAGAGAGGGATATTTTCAAACACGGGAGCAGGGGACAGTTGCTTTCCAAAACAAGAAGTTTTTCTGCCTGAATTCATCCTCCACCCCTTCTGCACCTGATTAATTGCGATAATTACTTCACCTGGCGCTAATCAGACTGATGAAACTTTCCTCATTGTTAAACTGAATGATTAATTACCTGCCTTGCCATGGAAGTCCGCTGCCAGCCTCATAAATTTGGGAAATACGTTTTGATGAGTTCGGCAGTGGCAGAATCTAGGAGTAAAATATGGCCTTGTTATTCCTCTCTCTCCGTCACGGGGAGGAGGGAGGAAGCGTGGGCGTCCTGCCCTCTCCAGGGACAGGGGACCCGGTGCTAGTGGATGCATTGCAGGGGTGCCCGGGGCAGAGGGCCCTGCACCCAGCAGCGGGGCTGGAGAGCTGGCACTGGCTGGGACCTCAAACAGCTGCCAGGCAGCAATCGCTTGTGGCAGCTGCACCGTTTTGGTTGCAATAAAGGGCTGTCCCTGCCCTCCAGGTTGGGGCTCTGCTGGTCTCGTCCAGTCGGATGAAGTGCCATTCTTTGCATTTGCCCAAAAAACGTGCAGCTCCCTGCACTGCGCGTGCCCCTGCGTGGAGCTGGCAGAGGAGACAGCCAGCCGCACAGCTGTCCACTCGCAGCCGAAATAAATTCAGTTCCCTTTGCGAGCATAGCAGCATCTATCAATCAGTGGGCTCTGCCCGGCAGCCTGGTTTTGATCGACGAAGGAACAGGCGCTGTAAACCTTTCTGGGCCTGACAGAGCCGACGGGCTGGAGATGCCAGCCGAGGACGCGCTGCTGTTGGTGTCAGCGGATGATGGACGCCGCCGCAGATGGAGCGACTGCGGTCGCGGGGAGCCTGCCAATGCCAGGGGAGGCGTGGGCAATGGGCTTACTGCAGATCATGGGAGAAGCGTTAGACTAAAGCTCAAAGACAGAGTGAACGTGCATGAAGGCTTTCAGGGTGCCACCCACATATAAGCTAGAAACAAAAGGCAGTTTTGCTCTGGGCACCTGCTACAGCAGCTTGCCGGACACTGCTCACCCCGCAAACCAATGCACCCGTGCAGCCTGCCAGCACGGAGCAGGAGCACGTCCTGCGGGCTGCAGCCGCCGGGAGACGGCAGAGCGGGCCGCGTCCTTTGCCCTGGCAGCAGAGCACAGGTGGGTCGGTCTGGCTGTGCGTGCACACCGCGCCAGGCCGGGGTCCTTTGCACCCACTACACAGGCTGCACGAGGGGCTGTAAAAGAGGTGGACGGTCCCCGGTGGGACCCAGATGACAACCCGCCCGATGGCTGCCTTCCATCTCTGCCTCCGTCCCCCTGTTACTCAGCCGCTGGTTACCCTTGTCCTCTCCCCCAGCCCAGCTGTGCCCCGATGCGGTCCCGGGCCTGGCCAAGGGGGTGCTCGAATCCAGAGCAGCAGGGAGTGAGCCGGAGCACGAGGAAGGCCAGCACTGCCCTGCACACCGTCCCTCCTGTTCCTGAAGAGCTCAGATCCCTCCTGGGAGAACTGTGCAAGCATTCACCAAAGGTTTCTCATTAATGCCGTAACCCTGCAACGTGCCTTTCCGGCAGGACTCGGGGTGGGCGACAAGGTGTTAAATGCATCTCGCTACAGGTTCAGAAGAGCACATTTGAGCCTTGACCCCCTGCACCTCCCACCCCCAGTCAACCCAGTGGTAAAGGGCAAGTGCTTCAGTTGTGCTGGGAGACCAGCCTGTCTCAACCGTGCGGCCCCTGGCACTCGGGCAGACCTCCGAGGAAAGGGCATTTCCTGATCTGTCCATCCCCCACCTCCCCGTCTGGCCGTGGGAGGGGAGCCCTGCCCCAGACACTTCGCTGCGGAGGGTGGCAACGTGCACCTCGGCACCGACTGCTACCGAGTCCTTTTCAGAGCTGAAATTTAGTGCTTGCACCCTCAGAGGAATTCTCCAGTCGCCAGAAACGCGGCTTCGCGCAAGGACGAGGTCTCCCGCGATCTCCGAGTAACCCTCGTGCGAGGTCTCCCGCGATCTCCGAGTAACCCTCGTGCCAAATCTGCTCAGTTCTCAAGTCAAATGGTAATTTCCATGAAGCTGCACCTGGGAGCAGACAAACCAAGCGGTGTTCTCTCTGCCTCGCGTATCATCCGTCTTAATTAAGATGCCAGGATCTTGGCCGGTCTGGAAAGGATGCTGACTACAATCAGGGCTCCCCCCTCGGTGCATTGACTGCGGTGTGAAGAGGAATAGGACTGTCCGGGTGTGGGGACCGATAGCTCTATGCCTAATGGGAAATATTAAATGAGACTCAAAGATGCATCCAGAGCGACTCCTCTGGAGTCCGGACCATGTTGTGCAGGCATAGAGGAGTTAGTGAGAGTGAAACCGCTTATTCCAAAACCCATCTTGGCCTTGATAACAAATGTTTTCCAATAGGAGCCGGTAATTCCCGGTGCTTCTGCCCATGCCCTGCAGCAGCTTTTGTGCAAGGAGGGGGATGTCGTCTGAGTTGTTGCACTCAGCATGGACAACACGGCAAAAAAATCGATCACGGCCATAATAAGAATGTGTTCGACGTTTAAGTGTCAAATGAAATGTAATTTTGAAGGATACTTTTGCCTTTAGGATAATACATCATCCTTCCAAAATGCCACCCGCTCCCCTGTTATTAATACTCTTTAGAATGAGTGGAGCTGAAATGATAATGAGTTTCTAAATTAATATTGCAACTTCCCATTTCGGTATTTGATGAGCTGTATCAAAACTTCATTAAATCACTCTGTTTTGCTGGCTGCAGTTTATAATCAGGTCTGAGACACGTGTCTTAACTTCACGTCTCAGTCAGTGCTCCAAGCCACGTGCTAACTCACTGCTAGTGTTGACTGGCAAACTCTTAGACATGAAAAACTATGTTAATAAGACAAATAAGGGAGTTAATGATGTGGTTGTTCAAAGTATGACAATAACATTTTTGACTGTTAAATAAATTTTTCATGCAAAATTACCAGGCTAACAAGATGAGACTTATTTTATTTTTTATCAGCTATGAAAGTTACTCCTTTTGCTCTTCAGAGCCCAGGGAAGTTTAGACTTGGGGGATATTTGTGAACAAGACACTGATTATTCTCTCCATGCATCTCTCTCTTCCTCCTGCCCGCTCGTCCAGGGAACAACAAGCATTTTTCAGGAGGGTCGGAAGCGGCGGTGCTGCAGGTGTCCTGCCAGCCCCTTCTCCGCAGTCTGCCCGTCGTTCCTGCCCATGCACGGCAACCTCCAACATCCCTCCTCTGCCTGCTTCCCTGCACAGCACTGCCTGCCACGTCTCCTGGATGCACCGTGTTATGCATCTGTTTGTTTGCCAGACTTTGCATACAAACTACATTTATTTTTTCCCCCTAAAATCCGATTTCACCGACTGGTGGAGAGAGAGAGGGAAGACAACAGCTCATCCTAGAGTGCTGACATGGTCCATGGTACGGAGAGGACAACTCCCACGGGTGTAAGAGCTGATTTCAGCCTGGGTAGATGTCCAGGTGAATTCATTCCCGTGCAGAAGTGGGGCACCTCGTGAGACTAACGCTGCCTAAACCCAAAACACATCAGTCCCAGACTGACAACAGGTTTGGTCCTATCCAATTAAAAAAAAAAAATTAAGTGCGTGGGACAGGGAATTGGCAAGAAGGGCCTGAGATGTGTTCCCATCGCTGGTACAGTCTGCTGCAGGTATAATTCCTAGTGATTGAAGGGCAAGGCACTCAATACGAGGCTACTGAATTTTGTGCTATTAGTCTATTGTACGACTGACATCAGGCTGTGACAAAAATCAATTTCTAGCACTGCAAAGAAGCTTTTAATAATCTACAGCTCAGGTAACAATCTAAATTTTATAGACAGGACCGTGGCTTTCTGCCAGTACTGACACTTAGGTTTCTTAAGACAACTGTTTGATAAAATTTTCCAATCCCATTTTGGTTTTATGTTAATTCTCTCATTATTATGCACCATGACAGTGGAGATCCTGTTTTCTAATTATCCACAACTAAACTTCCCAGCAGTTTTTAAGTGGTAGCAGTTCTTGCTATATTCTTTACTGCCCATGTTTTTCCAGGCAAGTTGCCAGTGGGTTTCAAACACCCAACCCTCGCACCCAAGTGCCTTGTAAAAATTAGGAGTGTGCTGCACGGTGTACTCATATGCAGAGGACAGAAACAGCAGAGTCACTAGCAGTCTCTGTATTTTCTCACCTAACAATCAGTTCATGTATATTAATAACTGGAGAAAGCTGGATAAGTCCAAGCATACTCGAAGTACAGGTGAACTTGATGGTATTGCTTATGCTTATTACTAAAGCTGCCTTTCGCCTCCCTTCACACGGTCTTCAGCTGCCATCAGCTTTACAAACTCCAAGCATCCGAGCTGAAATTTCTCAGCCGCATGCCTGCCTGCCCAAGGCTGAGGTTGTCTTTAGATGTTCTGAAACAATTCAGCCATTTCTTGAAATAGCATCGGAAGAAAAACACACTGCTTTGCTTATCTTTAAAAAGTCGT
>NW_005842680.1:379566-437346 GCF_000455745.1 Alligator sinensis | reverse complement strand
GTAGGAATAAAACTGAGGCAACGGAGTTACAGTCCATGCTTTGCAGTAGGGACTTTAAAGGTGGCAGTGCTGCCTCTCCCTGCGAGCAGCTGCTCCGAGCCCAGCCGGGTGTGCGCCGTGCAGGGCTGGCGTTCAGATCTGAGCTCCCCAGGAACGACCAGCGCAGACATGCTGGGAGCACTGGGATCCAGGAGCGCTGGAACCACTTCCTAATCAATGTACCCTGAGGACCTACGTGCAGGTCTGGGGAAGAGGAGGGAGATTTGCTTGATCCCTCGATTGTTTAGCTGCTGAATTCTGCACTTTGCAGCTTACACCTGGGGAAGTTCAGCTCCTGGGGACCTGGGAGGATTTATTCAGCTGCTGAGTGAGTTTGCATCTCACTGTCTGCACCCGGGGAGGCCAGGGAGAAGGGCATTGCCGCTAGCTCTGTGGGTCCCCATAATGCCATCTTCTCTCAGAAGTGCTTTGGGGTGTGTTGCACATGCTCTCTCCAGCAAGATGCACAGAGCCTCCCTGCCTGCTCCTTTGCTAGGGCTTTGGTTCAGGTGTTGCGCGCGGCTACACTGCTGCACAGGCTCAGCTCTCGAGCAGCGTGGGTGAAATGCAGAGAGCAGGAGAGACTGGCCCTGCTCGCAGCAGGCGGGCACAGGTCGGAGCTTGTGGGGTGCAGCCGAGACAGAGCGGGGGGGCTCCCCCCAGCCACCCTGCAGGCCCTGGCACGGCAGCCAGCGCAACCTGAGTACTGGCCAGAGCTAAACTGAATTAAACCATCAGACAGACACCTCTTCCCAGGCTGAGCGCGCTTGCACAAGTCAGGCTCCCTCCCTAGGGCTTGGAGACAGCCCCGAGCTCCAGCAGCCCAAATCCATCCCAGCAGCTGCACCTCCCTCCCTCGGGTGCCTCCATCTTCCAGGTAGGGTTCAAGCTACCTAACCTTATTTCCAGAGACCTGCAACTAGATCAGAGTAAACTAATTAGGAAGTCATTGCTATTGAGTGCAATCATTGAAGGAAATCCCAGCGATCCCGGCTGCACCCTGCCCTTTCTCGGGTGTTTGTTTGCCCTCAAACCCCGGTGCAATTAAGCAGGATGTGCGGAGCCAGGATTAGACCTGGCTTTTCGATTACGCATGTTCCTCAATGCTCAGTGATGGATGCAGCTAATTCATTTAAATTCTTAGCTCAAGACATTTCATTTCCAGTTTGGACCCTAATTACTTGGCCTGAGCCCAGACTGCCATTTTAGAATAAAGAGATTATTTCCAACCACTGCCCCCTTGAATAGGCTTTTCCCTAAAATGCTAATTAAAGAGAGAAGAGGTGGTGGGAGCTAAAAGCCGAGGCTGCAAGACAGAGAAAAGCAAAGCACCCCCTGCTACATAATTCCCTGCCCGCGGTGGCCGCAGCTGGAGGGGGGATTTCCACCCCCCTCCTCATCCATTCTCTCTCTGCTAGACCTCCTCTCCAAATCCTGACATGATATGTTAATACGCTGCACAGGGACCTCGCTGCTCTGTGCCAGCATCGGGCCTGTTGCTCTTTCTTCTCTGCAGGGCTGCAGCAGCCTTGCTCGTGAGGATGCTACAAAAGACACAGGGCACCCTGCCTCCAGAGCCCTGCCCTGCCCTGCCCTGCCCCGGGGAGCAGCCACCAGCCAGGCCGAGCAGTCGCTAAAGGCAGGGGCGGGCCAGGGCAAGCTGCTTTTCTACTGCTCCCTGCTCCCCAGGTGCATTAATTGCAACCAGCAGAGCCACTCCCCTCCAGCTGCATCGTAGCTAAAAGGGGCTGTGGAGCCAGGGGGTGTTTTAATGACTGTGGGGAGAGGCTTTGGGCTGTCTCTGGGGTCTGCCTAGGTGCAGCCACTCCCAAGTAGAAGCATGCATAGTGGCCATGCACCGGGGCGCAGCTGGGGGCCGTGCCTCAAGCTGGTAGGGGGATATGCATTAATTACTCACAGTGCCTACCTGTCTATTGATTGTAGTCCTGAGAGGAGGCTGCAAAAGCCAGCTAAGAAAGCAGGATGGCCACTAAATATTTCACCACCTTCCCCGCGCGGTCTCAGCAGGTCTTTAAACAAATAATCAGTCCCATTTTTTTTTTTCTCTAAAAACAAATCTTTCTTGGGTTGGGATCTAGCCCTGTCACTCTGCAAGGGGGAAAGAAAGGGAGGGAGGAGCGGGGCCAGCTCTCGTTCCGGCCTTGGCTGGTCCGATCCTTGCAGAGCAGAAAAAAGCGATAAATCAATCTGAAGTGGGGACTAGAAAATCAATTGTTTAAAGTTGCTGCATAATGTAAGTTCAGGCAAAGGGGACTGAGAAGCTGGAAAATACAGATCATCTATTAATTTGCATTAATAAGGCTTAATGGCCTTCCCCGAGAGGTGATTAAGGAACTGTGTAGTAGCTTTAACTTCTGTCGATAGCATGAGGGCAGTAGCAAGGGCGTGAAGCAGACCTGCACGCGCAGGGCGCCCTGGCACGCGACAATACAAGGCACGGGTGAGCTGTTCGGTGCGTGCCCTCGTCTCCACCGATGACCAGGAACCGAAGTTCCCATTGATTTCTAGCCAGTTTCTTCTACAGCCTCTGTCTGCTCGCCGCGCCCTCCCATCTTCCCCCATTTAGCCTTGAGACAGCCTGCCGTGGCACAGAGTCGCTGCGGTGTCCTGAGTTCGAGTCCGGCTCTTGCCTCATGCCAGAGGCTGTCCCTAGCTATAAAGGGGCCTGGTGTATGCTGTTGGCTAAGGAAACCCGTGTGTCTTGACCCCCGAGGTGCGGGAGGACCAGTGGCTATCAGACGGGGCCGGCCTCTTGCCTCTCAGTGCCAGCTTCACTTTGCTTCTGTGCTCCGCACGCCCCGACGCTCCAGTTCAGTTTCAGGGCCAGATCCTGCCACGTGGTGCAAGCCGGCAATAGCTTGCTGACCGGCTGCAGCCCCACGGGCAGCTGGCAGCAAGCGCGCGGCAGGCTCTGGCTGAGGTGGTCTCCGGCCGGGGCAGGAGGAGCGAAGACGGCTCTCACGCGTGCTTTGGGCCACGCACCTCCCATGCCAATGCTTGTGTTCTCGGGCCGGGCGCTGACACCCTCGCAAGTCGTTCGCAGGATCTGGGCCTCGGCCCCAGGGACCTTCGTTCCTTGTGTTCCCGCTCCGCCGCGCGGCTGCGTTGCATCTTGTTGCTCTGTCGGTCCCTGGGGCCTAGCATTGCCAAGAGCTCGCCTGCAGCTCCTCGCCCCTTTCCCCGGAGCGAGATTCCCACGAAAAATCACGGCAGAGCGATGACTGCGCACAAGACAGTCCTCGTGCTAGGGAGGCCCGTGCGCGGGGAGGTCCCGGAGGCGCGGGGCAGGGAGCCGCACGTGTCGGGGAGGTCTTAGCGGATGCACAGGACAGATGCCTCCAAGCCAGGGCGTTCTGCGGAGGCAGCTGGCCCTTGGAGCGCTGTCAAATGCCAAGAAAAAGAAAATCCGTACCAGCTCCCCCCATCCTCGCTTCCAGTACAAATGTCATAAAACTCAGCAGTGCATTTTGCACAAAACACGCCTCTGCTGTTACGGCTGCGTCTCCGCTGCTCGGGAAGCAGCCGGAGGGGCTGCGCTTGGAAGTCGTCGCGGTTCAGTGTGGACCGTGCCGCGGGCCGGGGAGAGCCGGAGCGGGTACGCGGCTGTGAGCAGGCTGGGGGGGGGCGCGAAGAGGCCGAGGAGAGGGATGAAGAGGACTGCGGCGCGTGCACGGCACGAGGCGCTTTATCTCACGAGAGCGGCGCTGTCGGTCATTCCCGGCAGAAGGGAAGGGTCTCTGTTGCACGTTTGAGGCTGGCCCCAGAAGCCAGGAGCCTGGCTGGTTTTTTAGGGATGATAAACGGTGGGTCCTTTTTCTTCCCATCTGGTTTCTGGGCCTTGAGGACACACTCAGGGTCTCTTCTAGAGACTTGCTTTTCTCTTTTCAGTGAAGGCTGAGTCTCACGTCATCACCCAAACCCTGGCTTTGACACTCACGATAGTGAGAATGGGGAACACCAGGAAACGGCCTTCTGAGCACAGTGACCCATGCCTCAGTTTCCCCAGACACCCTATGTGACATCTACCTGCCTGGGGCGGTGCAGGGCAGCTGTGCCTGGAGACCTAAGGTTAGCACTGCTACGCAAGGGCAGAGGATCGACATCCCTGTCTTGGTGTGTGAGTGTGTACGCAGCTGTGAACGGGTGGCAGTTGTGCACACGCATGTGAAGATTTGCCTGGGATGAGACGTGCTGCTTTGTATTGCCCCAATGCCACGAACCCTTTTCTTTTCTACGCGGCCTTCAGCGTGCACATCCCCGGGCACGTGAATGCAGACCCCCCGGGGAGGTAGTTGAACATGCTGGTCCCCACGATGCTCGGTTCCTCCACGTCCTACTTCAGAGCGGTGACGAGCGGCTGAACAGGCTAAGGACAGAGCCCCTGAGACTCGCCTGGCCCTTGTGACCGTCGCTCAGAGGCTCGCACAGGACGGGGTGCAGAGTCACAGGAGACTTCTCAGACCGGGTCTGCAAATCCACGTGATGCTTGCGGTCAGGAGGAGAGAGCAGCTCTCCCCGGCCGGAGCAGAGATCCGGGGCCTGCTCGGGGCACGTGAGCCCTGCGAGGAGGAGGTGGAAGTGCCTGAGCCGGGGACGGGAACGGGGACGGGAACAACGAGCGAACTGCTGCAGTCAGAGGAGGAGACGCCAGCAAGCAGTGGCACAGCGGGCAGCGTTTGTGTGGGCTCAGCCCTAACCTAGCCACCGCCTCGCAGGCCCGAGGATGAATCCCTGCAGGGACGTTAATCCATCATCCACAATGGGCTGTTCCTCAGCAGCCGTGGACAGCGGTCGGGTGGCGTGTGGGACGGGGGCCTGCCACGGTACAGGGTGGCACTGGGCACTGCCAGCGTTTGCTGCTGGTTGGCACTCTGTCCTCCAAAGCCTATGTATAACACAGAAAGAGCTATCTGGGGGGAAAGTGAGGAGAAAGGAAGCCTTCCTTTGGTAAATGCAGAGTTTGCATTTTCCACTCTGATCACTCATCCTGTCACTGATGTGCAGGAGCAGGAGCTGAATCCAATTTGGGTTTTGTCAGAGGTGATCCCTTTAGTAAATACACTAAACTGTGCACTGGAGATCAGAGCGGCACAGCCAGGGAGCGGTTTGTGTGAACCGCAGGGTTTTTCTCGCCAGAAGACGTGTCACATTAAGCGTGCTAATGCCAGGGATGAAAAATGAGTTCTCCCTGTCAGACCGTGCCAGGAAGGTGCTCCTTCTGCAGGCAGATGTTCCCAGGCAGCCGATTTCACGGAGACTCGGCGGTAGGAAATTGCTGCAGGAACGGGATTGTTTCAGTGCAGACCACGGGCACTTTCTTTTAAAACGATGCTGAACTCTGGGTAGCACGAAGCTGCGGCGAGGGTGCAAACAGTTAACACGGACTTAAGTACGTGCTCGAGGGGGAGGAGAAACCCCGCACGGCATGGGAGTCTGGTCTGCCCCGGGGAGTCTCTACAGACTTCTCCTTGGAGCGGATCCCAGTCTGCTGAGCGGGGCGGGGGGTTGCTTTCAGCCACTTGGACAAACCTCATGGCCTTCCCACCAGTCCCATCTCCTTCCTCCCTGACCCACGTCCCACTTGCCCCGTCTCGCTCCCAGCAACCGTGCTGCAGGGCTCCAGTCCAGGCAGCCTCTTCGATGGCTGCCAGCGTAGCAGCGCTTTGGGGCAGGAGGTGCCCGTACGACACCTCCCGCACCCACACCTGCATCCACTCCAGGATGAATGTAACACGAACGAGCCGTGTCGCAAGGAGAAAGGGCCAGACCTGGTCCCCGCTCCAGGAGCCACACAGATGTAGGGCAGCGCTCGCGAGGTGCATGGAAACAGCCCTCCAGGTTTACAAGAAGGGGAAGAAGCAGCTTACCGAAGACTCCCACTCGGCCCCTGGCAGCAGAGGCATTGCAATTCAGGAAGGAGAGAGGTTTCTAAATGAAATGCCAAATGACAAAGAACACAAGAAAAAAAATTACAGGAGATGGGAAGGGACTGTGCAGACCTGGGGCTAGTGAAAAGGAAGCAGACGCTTTAGGAGCAGGGACAGAAAATGAATCCTGGTTAAGGGCATGAAATTTAAACAGCAGCCGCAAAAACATAAAGATTCAAATCCAGCTCGTGTGTCTTTGCAGCAGACACGAATGTGGAGACCCTTGATGCGCATCTCTCAAGCTTTAAATAATTTGTTTCAAGGCAATTACTGCGCGCACCCAGGACTCCAGCAGCACTTGAAAAGTTTATCCTTAATGGAAAGATTTGCATCATTCATTAGACTGGTCTCTGAGGCTTCAGCATCTTGCCTGGCCGGTCTGAACCCACCGCTCCCTGCAGCCGCGGCATTCTCCCACCGATTAGTCTGCCAGAGAAGGGTGGCAGCATTAACCAGGCATGATCGCTGCCACGGTCCCCTGGAGCTTTTAACAGGCAGCTGGTGGTCCTGAGCATCCAGGGGAGGGAGGTCCATCACACCGGCCTGCTCAGGCCCAAGCAGCCCCGGGACCTGGCCTCGGCGGGCCGCCCTCCCCGGTATCAGCTGCAGCCGGGCAGGGCTCGGGGCAGGTTGGGAACAAGAAGGGGAGGGGTGGACACTTGGATCACGGGGCAAGCAGGGCGGGTTCATGTCTCTCCTGCCTGACCAGGGTCAGACCTGTGTTCCTACATCTGCAGGCTGTGCTAGCCCCACCAGGCTGCAAAGTATTTTGGGGTTGGCCTCTCTAACCGGACTCCTTCAGACTGGGGCTTCGGTGTGTCCCCATCTTCCAACCCCTCCCACCCCAAGAAAAGAAAAGCAAAAGTCTTGAATTGAATGATTTATTTAATATTTGGTTCTTGATGGGTGTGTCTACACATGCATTTATGCCAGCTTAAATTTACTGCGCAATAAATTACTGCGCAGTAAGTGGAAATAGGCCGGTGTCTAAGATGCAGGCATTAATGCAGGCACGTTAACTCACTCTGTGTGTGGACTGCCTTGGGGCTCAAGTTAGTCCTAAGTCAGTCCACACCCACAGTCTTACTGTGCAGTAAGGTGTCTACACATGCGTTATTGTGCAGTAACTAATCAGGCATAAATTTGATACCTGCATCATGCAGGTATCCAATTTACGGTCAAGTCGGCATCAGTTGCCATATTTACTGCGCAGTATGGTCATGCACGTGTAGACGCATGCCTGCACGGCGCAGTAGTTTCAGTTACTGTACAGGAAATGCGCCCGCGTAGACACACCCAATGTGCTCCAGTAGTCACAAATCAACAAGGAAAGCCGTCATTACTATGGAAACCCCTCAAAACTTTGGTGAAAACTGGATGCTCGTATATAGTCTCAGGGTGAGGCTTACACAAGCGTGTGGCAGACTTAAGACGACGAGTGCCACGAGGCGCTCCACCAGCTCCCTCCAGCCACGGACTCGGGGAGTCGCCCGCGGAGGCTGTTGGAGGCTCTCACCTATGGAGCATTTTGGCTACGGCTCGTTTAGCTTAGACATGGATCCGGTCGGTAAGAGCAGAAGGTCCTGGCTCTGGAGGAGCCGCTCTGAGCAGGGCGCCAGAGATGCGAGTCCCGGTTTTAATGAGCAAGTTTCCGCAGCGCAGAAGCCCGCAGCGCGAGGGCCAGCACCCCAGCAGCAGGACCACGCGCCGAAAATGCCTGGAGGAGCACCAAGCTTCACAAGCGATCTTTGCAGAGCAGGGGCGAGGAACGCAAGTGTGTGGCCGCGTGGGGAGAAAAGGCCATCGCACGCTCCATACAGACCCGAGGCATCTCCAGGACACGGAGGAGGGCATCCTTCATTAGCACTAAAGTCATTTCCTTCTTTTTCCCCTCCAAAAAAGCCCTGAAGCTCTTTAAGGCTTAGCTGGTGGTAGGCTTCCAGTGCAATAACCAAAGTGGAATGCATCAGCCTTTATTAAACAGGCGGCGGCTGCCTTCATTGATTTGACAATCTACTGCGTGCTGAATATTTTCATTGCGAGGGTGCTGCGGAGCTGTCAGTCTCTTCAAGCTGCGAACAACCAGAAGACTTTCTTCCAGATAAATTTACACTGTTGTTAAGACACAAAATGCACAGAACTCTTCAGAGAAGGAGATACACAATTCACTTGCCCCTTATTAAGCCACTTAGGTTGTTGAATCGGGATTTTTATTTATTTATTTCTTTTAAATGAAAGGCAGGGGGGAAAAAGGGAATTATTGAAGTGCTGGCAAGCACCGGCTGAAGCCCACAATGAGGAGAACATTTGGGGAGTGCGGCAGCAGCAACGTTATATAAAAAGGTTTAATGAGCTCCGTGGGAAAAACATCAGACGAACTCAGCAATTCAGCGGCAATGGATTTTAACTCGCTTGCTCATTAAATGGGTTGCACCGGGACTAAACTGACTTTGTTCATCATTATGAATTGTGGCCTTGCTTACCCTGCCTCTTCTCCATTTGGCACGTGCTCCTTCATTCCCAGCTCAGCTGAGATAGCGGTAAGAAAGAGCCCTTTTCACCAACAGCTCCTTAAGCCAGCTCCGGAGGTGAGCACAGGGTTGCCTGCGGACCTACCGTCGAGTCCTTTGTCCAGCTCTAAAAGTCCCAATCGAGGGAGCTGCACCACTCCCTTTGGGAAACCACTCCACTGCCAAGCAAAGTTTGCCCCCAGGAAATCCAGATGAGAGCTGGGCAAATGAAGGGTCTTTTGGTTCAATGAAAAAATGGGGGGGAGGGGGGCGGACACCGGTGTAAGTCACGCCAAAACAAACCCACTGAATTTTTGAAGAGATGGAAAAGAGTGAAAAATCCAGTCACCTACTTTTAAAGATATGTATTTTAAGGCATGTCAATTTTTACATGAAAAATGACCTTGAGGATGGAAAGTTGGAAAGATTCATTTTGGAAACGTCAGAATAAAACACTTCAGCATTTCTGCAGCAAAACATTTCACTTAAAACTGTCAGAATGAAATGTTTTGACAGTTTCAAAATTTCTTCCCCTGTCTTTTGGCCAACACCACTTTCCAAAGGCAGCTCACTTGCATAAATGGTTTCGACCTCCTCAAAAGCCCCACTTTTTGCCCGGTTTTCTGTTCACTGAAAAAATAATGGCCTGCTCTACTGGAAGGGCGCCCACGTCCAGTGCTGTCTTGGTAGGAAGCAGAAGTGAGCGGGCATCTGAACCCATCGACTTTGCCACTGTGTCAAACCTCAGATTGGCACCATTTTTTCGTCTGGGGCAGTGGCTGCGTTTTCTTTTTGTATTTTGTATAGCATCGCGGGGCCTGAACTCAGCTGGGGCCTCAGAGGACTGCCGTAGTGGACAGCACAAACCACAGTCCAGGTCATGGCAACTAGTACATTTTTGCACAAAAAAAACAAACTGCAGTGACATTTCTCATGCATGCAAAAGTATTCAGGAAGCAAAAGCACAGCAGTTTGCAGGCAGCTTTGTCTCCAGCTCTTCGCCCTCTGGATTTTCAAGCAGAATGTGACGCTGGGCCCATGACCTCGAGGCATTGCCGGAAAAAGACGCAGGGAGCTCATTGCTCCGCTGAAAAGGACACCTGCCTGCTCCGAGTACAGCTGCCTGCACGAATCCACTGCAGAGCTCCAAAATGCCAGGCTTTGTTCAATAATTCATTTTTCCAAACCAGTGAATAATTGACAGTCATAGATCAATGGGGTGTATCATCCCCAGTCTCTCCAATGGGAACTTTGCATCTTGCCTGAAGAAACATCGCATTTTCTAATGTGGGCCTCTGAGCTTACAACCCCTGCGTTGGGAACGGGAGACAGAGGGCTAAAAATAATGGTACCTTTTAGTCTGCATGGCACAAAAAGGAGTTTCTGCAACCCAAGGATAATGCACATTTTCAGCATGATATGAATGTTTGGAGAGGAGAAGGAACTGCATTTTAATCCCACGCAAAAGCTGTTTTGGCCATGGTATAAGACCTTCCTGGCATCTGTATAGTGACAGACAAGCCCAGAGATTTTTTTTTTTTTTTCCAAAGCTCTTTATAAAGTTTGCTGTTCATTTAATTAGCTTCAAATTTTATAAAGGAAATGGTAAGAAACTTCTAGACTTGCATTAGCTGCCTTGAGTCTGGCAGGGCGGTGAAAGCGGGCACAACGTCCCCTCCAAACTGCAGAGCGGTAAGCAGGGCGGTTTGCCTTTGGCAGGGCCTTGCTGCAAAACTGCCAAAGGTGTCTTGCACTTCCCCAGACACCCCCAGATCAGCTACTGCCCGAGTGTCCTTAACTTGTGGGCTGCCAGCCTGGTCCCGCACAGGTGCTCTGTTAAGACGGCACCAGGCTGTGAGGTTTGCATCAGGTTTGCCCTCAGGTGCGGAGCCGGGGCAGAGGGGAGTCGGCGGAGCAGAGGCTGGGGACTGCGGGGGGCTGAGCCGAGCGCCCAGCCGGGCTATTACCCAGGGCTGTCGATCCCCATCGTTGCAGCCAACGCGGCTTCGATGCTCTCCTCTCTGCCCGGTCCTTGCTCCCAGCTAGGCAGATCAGCGGGCAGCGCAGCAAAGTCGTCTGGAACGGAGGAGTGGACTTTCCCATGAGGGATGTCGCCGAGATCGAACGGTACCGGAGGGAGTGTGGAAAGAGAGATATCCCCTGCTTTCCTGCGTCTACCAAAGGAGGTGCCGTTATTAGCAGCCCCATCAGGACTATGATTTACAGAACAAGTAAAGGGGAAATTATCCCCTGAGGTATCCAAATTACCCTGTTAATTTATCTGGAGTCGTATTTCCCAGCTGCATGCGCAGCTTGATCAGTGATGTGCCAGGGGAACCCATCTATTTATGTATTAATCCGTCCAGGGTTTTATATCGGCACCCATCACCGTGGTATCCCAGCGGCTACAGCGTGCCGCACTCCAGCGTGCATCCGGTTTCCTCTGGCGCCAAGGGTGGAGGCCGAAGGACGGGGCTGGGCAGCGCTTTTTGGAAACGTCACGTGGGAATGAGGAGGAGACAGGAATGCAATAATAATAATAATAGTCATACTAACATCGTGTCCTCTGCAAAAGTTTGCCAAAAGATTTACATGGGAAATGCCCCTGCCATTTTCCCTTGCTCGGGTGGGCCGTGAGCCCCTCGGCTGGTGTAAATCAGCAGTCCTCCATGAGAGCTGATTTGCACCCGCTGGGGAACAGGCCCATCTCCCAGCTGATGCTGCTCAGGTCCTCGGGCCCCGTCGCCTGCGGCGCGCGGGGAAGCAGAACGAGCTGCTCGCGCCCCCACGACACAGGGTCTGGCAGAGGCAGGACCGGGTGCCAGAGCTGCGGGATGCCAGCCCATGTCCAATCACTCGTTATTCTGAGCCACTGAGTAATTCACCGCACTAGATTAATGGCACACGCCGTCGAAGCACTTTCCACGTGGAACCGCTGCTCCCTCCGGAGCGGCTCCTCCGAGAGCCGCGGCGCATCGACGGGCCGAGGTGCGGGGCCAGGCCGTGGGCTCCTCGCCTGCAGAACGGCAGGCTTCGAAGGGCTGCTGTGGTGGGGAGCCCCGGAAAGAGGCTGCTCCCCTTCCCGGCCGGCCGTGCGGGGCAAGGATCGCTAGCGCGGGGGCCAGGCAGGACGGAGCGCTCCCAGTCCTCCCCGTCGGAAGTCACGAGTCAAAGGGAAACCGAGGTCTCCCCACCCCAACCTGTGTCAGCAGAATAACACCGTGTTTAAAATGCCACAAGCCCAAAAGGATTGTGTATGGGGAAAGTCCTGCTCTATCTACCTTTATCTAGGTCCCAGCTGGGCAAAGCGCTTGCAGGCAGTGGAAAGGCTCCCGCTGGCGTCAGCGCCCTTTGCACCAGGCCGTGGGACCGCGCTGCCAGCCGCCTGCGCTGTCGGCACAGGAGTGACCGTAGGGGCTGAAAACAGCCCAGCCGCGGTGTTCAGGGCCCTGCGGGCCATACGCACAGCACGTGTGCAGCCTAATGAGAGCCAGCACGCTTGCTAAATGAACAGGGCAGAGATAGGCACGTCCTTTATAAATCATTTTCTGCGGGAATTTTAAAGTCTCAAGTCACGTATCTATATGGGCATAATTAGGGAACGCTGGGATATTGATGTGCGTTTCCGAGTTGCTTGAGGTTGAAATTACAAGATCAGGTCAACTTTCATTATGGTTTATAATATTTGACTTTTTCTCTCCCATTATGTGAGAAAATGAACAACTGTGTGTCAGTATAATATATACTTACATTGCTTTCTCCCCTTCACAAGCCAAGGGAGAGAGGATAGCCGTACCACCTTTCCACTGATATGACTGCCAAAGGTAATACCCATTCACAGGCATCCATGAGAGTGATAAATGTGCTCTCATTAACGGAGGTGAGAATGGAAATACCCTGTCATTCATGTCACTTAGCAAAGGAAGAAAGTTCAGCCCTTTTTATTGTTAATGGTAGAACTTATGGGTTTGGAAAAAAATTGTTGAGAAAAAGAAAAGGTCTTAATGGTATAATAATCTGTACTTGCAGGAGGAAATAGCCTTCATCTATGGATGTCAAAATAATTAGCCAGAGTGGATTGTACAGCTAGCCCCACGCTGGAGGGAGGGAAACTGAGACACAAAGAGATTCGAGTGTGGCTTTGGGATGATGGCCCTGGACCAGGATTCGGGAGCCTGGGGTTCAAGTCCTGAAACAGCAAGAGGTTTCCTTGAGCCCGAGGTCCTCGGAGGCACTGACGTACCTAAAAGTCCTGGATGACCGTGGGCCTAGCCCCTCGTTGCCCGGGCTGGGGGACATGTCAACCAAGACGCAGCTCCCCACGTCCCTGCCTCTGAAGGCAAATCAACCTCATGCAGAGAAACGGTCATGGGTCTTGGAAACCACGGATATCTCCCCGTGTTTCAACTCAAGCTAAAGTCTAGGTGGATAAATCCTGCAGCGCCTCCGGTGAGCCAGTCACCAGGGTGAGGGCCGAGGGTGAAATTCAGTCCCTGGGGGACGGCACCCGTCCGGAGGACGTGGGCATTGCTTTTTGTCCACCCGGTTCGAGACTAACAGCAATGCTTGGAGCAAAGCGGGAAGGAAGATGAGGGCCAGGCCTTTCCTCACGCGAAGAAAACACCGTATGATAGATGGTCGCAATCACTCGGATCGCACCGGGCACCGGGGATCCATCAGTGCCCGCACGCCCGTGGCGCTGGCATCCTCCCCGCTTCCCATCAATAATAATTGAACAGGGGTGATAACGGATCCAAAAGTAAGATGGATAGAACGATCCGACTACATCAAAATTAACATGTACAGTGTAATCAACACTCATTAAGCCAATTTAGTCAAGTGATGACCTCAGTAGCTTTTACTTAATCATATACTTAAATGTCAAATCAATATGCAAATTTGGTCTTGGCCTTCTTAAATTATAACCCATTAAAACCTTCAAGTAAATAAGTGTGACACGAGTCAACTGTATACCACGAATACAAATACACAAAGGCGTACACTAGTCTGAGCGCCACGTGAGCACCTGAGGACTTCAGGTCACTGTGCACAGCTCCCTGATAGTCTGCATTATACATATCCAAGCCAGGAAAACCTGGCAAGTCTTGGTAGCTGCCTCCAAAGTTGCATTTCTACACCGGTAACAAGCACTTTGCAGATATAAGCTGCTGCCGTGGTGCTGTTCACAATTCCTTTTAAACCTCGTGCTTCTGCTTGCTGTTTCCAGTGACATCCGGCATAGAAATTGGCCTCCACACTATGTTTTCCTCTCAGGCCTTGTGAGTGTAGCATCACCTGCGAATCTGGCCCATCAGGTGCAGAGAGATGAAGAGTTCTTGGAAGAAAAAACCCCAGCTTTCCTCCAGCACGCACCCCTTGCTGAGGAAATCTGTCTTGTCTACATCATTCAAGGCCCCCAGTGACGAGCTCATGCATACGGCCGAAATGTCCCCAAAGCAGTGCATCTTCTAAGCCATCTGTCACGTGCGGTGCACGCGCCGGGCACCCGCATTGCAGCCTGTCCCGGTCAGCCCTCCTCAGGCATGCCTGTGTCAGCACGGATAACAGAGAGCTGCCATTTTTGGTTGAGAGCCCTGTTATGTAGGAGGATCACAAGGCTGAGCAGTGACAGGTAAAACACTGGCGATGCCTCGATAACATCACACAGCAGATTGGGGAAAGCGCTGCGTGGCAAGCAGACACGACAGCAATCGGCTGGCCCGTGACACTCGACTGGCACCAACCAGCGACTCTGGAAGTCAATCCGATCATCGCGGATAAGAAAGTGGCTTGGGCTCAGATGAGTGCTGTCGTAGCCCTGGGCTAATTGCGAAGGGATGGGGAGTCGGTGGGGAATCAGCCCCCGCTGTTCAAACCACCCTCGTATCACATCTCGCATCCCCAATGAGCTCTGTGCCAGGAGGCAGCAGCAAAGCGGGGCCGTGCTGACCCAAGGAAACAAAAAATGCAACCCAAGGAAAGAGCAAGAGGCTGATCTTTCCTTAGAAGAGAAATGACAATAGGAAAAAGGGAAAGGGAGGACAAGTATAGCCTGGGAAAAAAATCACAGGGCCCCTCAGCGAGATACAAAGACCCCTGATGGCGCCATCATTTCTTCAGGCTGCCGTGCAGATAAGCCGCTCACGTCCTGTCTGGATTTGGCTGGCTATAGCGAGCGTCAGGCATGCAGAGGCCTGCAGGCGTGTTTCCTTTGGGTCCCGGCATGGTTTCCCAGCCTGGGGTGCATTCCCTGGTGCATGGTGTCTAGCACAGCATCGGAGGTGCCCGCAGCTCTCCAGGAATGGGCAATGCCTGCTGCGCAGGGGAGGCGAGCCCTCGCCGCCGGGGGTGGTTGTGGGGTGCACTTCGTGACATCCTGGTGCCCCTGGAGACCAGGGGTGTCAGCCGCTCTGGTTCTGGTTTGCTAGTATTTTATACTAGCTTTGCATGGGTGTCATTGACTGTGTGCAGCGCAGGGCCGTGGCTCTGAAAGGAGCGGGCGCAGCTGCCCGTCGGGGCCTGGGCCTTGGCTGTGGCGGCCAGCAGCGACGCTGCCCACCACCATGCCCTGGAGCGCTGTATTTCGTGCCCACCCCCTTGAACTTGCTGAGCTCTCCGGGTCAGGACGTTTGGGTTTGCTGTAGCTGCCAGCCTGGCTCCTATACCCCTGGCTCCTCCGCACCCGGTCCGGTGGGCTGGGAGGGCTCCCAAGCTTGCAGCAACTTTGCAGCCTGCTGTCCCAGCACGTCCAGGGTCCCTGGCCCCAGGAAGCCCCCGGAGCAGAGACCTCCTTCCCATTCACACGGAGAGTCCAAGCTCTGCAGTTCTGTTCCAGATCAGAGGGGAACCAATGTCCAAATGCTGAGCTGCCCCGGAGAAACGGTTGTCCACCCGTCATGAGGGTTGTTTCTGGAGAAGAATCGGGCTCCTGAGGAGGCTACAGAGACCAGGCTCCTCCTAGAAGCAGAGGTCACAGCCCCGAGATGTCCAAAAGATGCTTCATTCACCTGGAAAGAGCCTTCTTTAGGACACAGGTGCATTTCCCTGTGAACAAAGCCCGGCTGGCACACCCTGCACCAGCCGTCGGCGCCTTCGGGGATTCTGCCCTGGACGTTGGATAAGGACCAGCAAATGCAGAGCTGGGCGGCGAGGGACAGGGTGCAGAGCCGGTGCAGGGGAGCTACGCAGCGGGGACCAGGAGTGGAAGCTGTGCAGGCGTCAACCTGCCGATTTGGGGGAGAAGGCCGGCCCCATAGCCCGCTCATGAAACACATGCAACGAACAACCCTGGCATTGCTGCCTCCTCCTGACCTTCCTTCCGTGTCTTAGTGGGAGGCAGCATTCGCGCCCCTTTCTCTATAGAATGACATGCAAAATCCCAGGTCGTTTTATTTTTTGGTGCAAATAATATTGCAAATTCAAATGCAATGAGCAGATAAAATAAAGTGAGGTGGAGGAGAACTGGGCTGGTGGGTGAGATGTGTTCTGCTATGCGCAGAGCTGCTTGAGGTTAATTTATCAGAGCTCTAGTCGATACCACCCTTATATGGGGAGTAAATCTGCTTTAATGTATTATCCCTATTGCTAACTCACAGAACTGAAAATCTCATTTCATGGGCTCCAGGTTTACCAGATTACAATTCCACTGGAGAGAGTTTTGGAGAGTAATGCAAACTAATAATAAAACATTAGCTGGTAAAAGCAGCATTTTTCTCCTGATTGCCCTGACGCGCGCTCCCATGAATTGAAGAGCACAGTCCTGAGAAGACCTCCTCCCGCGTTGGAGTGCGCTGCAGAAGGAGCCTTCTTATCCTGAGGGTGATAATGGGGAGATGCCTCGCACTTGCTGGCTCCTCTAAAGAGCAAAGCATTCTCCGCTGCGCTCACCAGGGATTCTCGAGCAAGCCGAGAGCTGAGGAAAAGCCTCTCTGAGCCCCACGAAGCCGCAGGGAACGGCTTAAACAAGAGCCAGCTCCTTGTATAACTTGCAAAGGGGAGCTGTGGTTGTGCAGCCATGTTCAGTGTCTGAACAGGAAAGTGCAGCCCTGCAAGGTCCCTTTTGTTGTGTTTGTGCTCTAACGGCTAGGTTCAGAAAAGCATTTAAACACCTAATTTGTACCTAGGTATTTCACCCACTGAAATTGGAGTCGGTGCCTAAATAGCTCTTTGGAGCTAGCCTGTAGCGCAGCTCATCCATGCTTGGAAAGCTTTTCCTTCTCTGCTTCAAGGTCTCTCTGTCCCACCTGCGAACTTCAAAGCAGGAGTTCCCAGCCATGCGCTGGTTAGCTGCAAATCTCCCTCTAGCTCTGCACCTCCCGTGGCCCTCCAGAGTGGTCTGCCACAAGCCAGCTTCCTCGTGCCCCTGCACGCTGGAGCACGGGGGCCTGACGTGGAGTGTGCGGGGCTGGGTAATGACAATCTACTCATCCTGGTCTTCCCATGCAGGGCCAACAACAATTTTGCCAAGGTGTCTTCTGCCGCTTCAGATGCAAGACTTGCTTCTGGCCCTTGACGCAGGCTTTGGGGGATTTGTGGTGTGCATGTAACATCCTTTGGTGGCCCTCTGCATCATGGGGGGATTTCACCCGCTGGGATTGCAGGTCCTGATTTGCAGAAGTGCTGAGCACCCAAAACTCCAGGTGAGGTCAATAGGAGGTGGGGGCAGAGGGCAGCCCCAGACCCTCCAGGTTCTTGGATCGCAATCTAACTGGGGTGTACCAAGTGTGTGTGTGTGTATACATGTATGTGTCTATATGTATATAGGCATACATGTACAGTATATGTATGTATGTGTCTATATGTATATAGGCATATATGTATATGTGTATGTATGTATATGTACGGGGGTGTTGGTCATAGCCGCGTTGGACCCTTGTCTGTATGTGTATATGCATGGAGATATGTAGCGGTATCTCACTATCAATTTAGCCAGGGCCCTGAAATCTGCTCTGACTCGCGTGTGAAATTCAGAGGCATGTGGCTTCTTCCCCTCTCCCCCCCACTTTTGTTTTATTTATTCACAGCCAAGCAACCAAAAAAGAATCAAATTTATCAAACTG
Source organism: Alligator sinensis (assembly GCF_000455745.1). Lineage (NCBI taxonomy): Eukaryota > Metazoa > Chordata > Crocodylia > Alligatoridae > Alligator > Alligator sinensis. The sequence continues at coordinate 419,790 of NW_005842680.1, read as the reverse complement.
ATTTCATCATGTGGAAAGCATAGTGATGAAGTCTAAATTGCAATTGACTGAATTTTGAATTAAGCAATCAACTGATTAATTACTTGACTTTTGTGTAATAAAGCAAAATGTAAATGATGCCAGCAAAAAGTTACATTTCATTAGTGCAGCGTTAGCTTTGCCCCGCTGCACAGGGTGGAAGTGGAGACGCTGATGGAATTGTCAGATTCATAAGGAGATGTACAAGATTGTCACAAATGCCCAGATACCACCGCCTGCCTTTATTTCTTCTTGATGTACAGCATGCTGCAGAAGAGTGAAGAAAAGATAAAAGAAACATACAGAACAAGCGTGCTCTTCCTTATGCAATAAATAGCAGCTGCGGGGATCCTTTGTCAATCCTAGCATCCTCTATCAATATTAAAGGAGATGCAACACATTGTATCCTTCAGATTGATTTTGCACTGATGAATGCCAGATTGTCAGATTGGTTAGTGCTCACAAATACATTCATCAGTGCTAAGGTCAGCGTGGACTCATCTGCAATAGCTTTTAATATCTCTTTCTCGGCTGTGCGATACAACTGATAAATGGCCGGTGGAAGATGGAGTCTAGCCAGCAGCGCTTCAAGGCCACAACCACGGGGGCTGTCGGAAACAGCATTAAAACCTGCTCCACGTGCTGCCTTCCTGAAATCATTTAAATGGCGTCCTCACTCCTCTCTGACATTAATCAATGGAAACACCCTTCAGGAGGGCTGAGTGTGCATTTCCAGAACAGCTTCCCTCCATCCCGGAGACGCGAATCCTGACAGGCAAAGCAGGCACCTTGCTCTGGTGCGGAAGATCCTTCATGTCTGATGTCTATCCGCAGCGCCGTCCGTCTAGCTGGCAGCCCAGCGAGGCACGACCCGCCGCGGGAAGGCGAGGTTGCAGCACCAGGCCGCGAGCCGGGCGAGATGAAATGTGCTGCCTGATGCTGCGATCTCTCTCTGCTTCGCTGTTTCCCCTCCCAGCCTCGCCTGTCTAGTCTTCAGGATAGGAGTCAGTCTCTTCTTGTGAATCGAAATACCTCCCGGCCCATGGGACTCTCTGGTCTTGCTTGGGATACCCCCAAGTCCCCTCGTTTAAGGAGCGGGGAGGGTGAGGGGTCCCGTGTTTTTTAAGACATACGAGAGCTTCGCCCAGCATCCCTTTGGCCTAGGACTGAGGTCTTCCCAGGAGTGGGATAAGGAGTCCACACCAATCCCTCTGGCCAGGGAGCGGGCCGTGTGCGCGCCACGCGTGGGCTCTGCTCCAGGCCTGTCCCTCGTGGCAGGAAACACGGGACACGCGGCTCGCTGGCACCGGTCCGCGCATACAAGACAGTTGCCCGTTCATTAGCGCTGCCCCAGCAGAATTATCTGGGTCTCCGAGCGGTCGGCAGTCCGCTTTGCCCTGAATTGAATCGTAGCTTTGAATGAAAGAAGCAGTGGGGGATTTTCAGGGCTCGGAATCAGTTTTCCCAGGTAAAAGGTCACAGCCTGAGAGAGTCCAAGGACAAACCATGGGATAATTATAATGACGACTTCACTGAAGCTCTCACTGAACGCCTCAGCTCTTCTGAAATTCATTATTTTCACTGGTGGTGAAGATGACAACCCTAGCACTTCATGCGTACGTCTGCGGGGTCTTGCAGGGGAAGGCAAACCTTGGCGTCTGCATTGCACAGCTGGGGAAGCTCGGGTCCAGGGAGCAGCGCGGAGTTACCCCAAACCCCCAGAAGTCTCCCGACCGCCGGCCAGCGCGAGGACAAAGCAGGACGCTGCGATGTCCAGGCCGTCTGGACACCGCCTCCCTTGCCATGTTCTTCTCCGCATCTCCGCGGTCACCCGCCGCCTACTCCAGCACCAGGACAGCATCCTTACCCCGTGGTCTCTCGGGGCAGAGAGCGAGCGTCTCTGCTGTTGTGTTGTGTTGTGTTGTGTGCTGCTTCTACGCCGGCAGCGGCACAAATGGGCTTATTTTTAGCAGCAGAAAAGTGGTTGCTTCCCTGCCTTTTACTGACTCTCAGCCCCGCGCGTCCCTCGCAGCTTCTCTTCCCTCGAATGACATTTAGTGACCTGGCAGGGGGGAAAGCTCGGTGACGAGCTGTGCCCGTTGCTCCAGGACCGGCGCTGCCGCTCGAGAGTCCCTTGGGGGAAGACGAGACGGTCCCTCGGGGCGAGGCTGGCGCTGGGGGGGCCATGCCGCGCTACCCCCTCATCATCATAAACAAAAATTCACTTCTAATTTTAGCAAATGAAAACAATAAATGGCTGGAGGCCTGTATAATCTACACATCAGCACAACAAGATGCTTAGTCAATAAAATAGTTCAACTAAGTGATCTCAGCATGTAATTCCATACGGATTTTTTTTCGGGGGAAAATGCTATCATTTTCCATTTCTGTTTAATGAATCATGTGAATTATAGTAACATTACAAATGGTTTTCTTTGCAGCCTATTAGTTTGTTTCTGTAGGGTTCTAATGGAAGACATGCTTCATTTAGATCGTAGCTTGCCCCCAAGCCATAAAGAATAAATTGTATTATTATAAGCAGTTACCTTTTAAAATGATCTTATCAAAAAGGGAAAAGTCTGCTGCATTGTTGTTGTGGAGGGTTATTACCATTTTAGACAAAAGGCTGCAGGCACTTAGCTGCTGTGGGTTTTTAATAACTCCAGGAGAGAGGGGAATAAAAGGTCACCGAAACCTGGGCATCCTCTTGTCTGTGCAGCACCATCTCTCCCACCCTGGCAAGGCCTGCTACCTCAGCTTATCTCCTCAGCCCACAGCGTCCGAAGCCAGAAGAGAGCGTTTTGCCTGGTGCCTTGCATAGCAGGGGACATTCAGCTTCACTCGCTCCCTTCTGTGCAGAGTCCAAGAACATCTGTTTGACTAAAGCCCCAGGTGGGAATCCAGTCTTCGTCTGGTGCCAAGATGGAGAACCCGTCAACACTTCATCGCCCTCGCTGTGAAAACTGTGCAAGTCCCCGTTCAAAGGCGTCTGCCTCCAGCCACTATTTCTGAGTGTGTTCCTCCGCCAGATTAATCAACCCCTGGTGCCCAGTGCTTCTCCCTGCCAAGGCATAGGGCCCTTGTGATGCAGGCACCTCTCGTTCTTCCTGAGAAAGAGCCATCTGTTTAGTTTATGTGTCTCGTGGCGAGGCAACGGTGCCAGCCCCCAACCCAGTGCTGGGGTCCACAACTGCCTCACCTAAGGCAGGTCAACATCCCTTCTCCAGTGCAGACACGGGGGCTGGATGTCGGTCCCACCAGTGCTGTACAGAGAGGTAAAATCCCTTCCCCGCTCCCCCTCGCCGCTCCCCTGCTCCTCTTTCAATCACCGCCTTCGCCCTTTCTGCACAGTACCATGCCGGTAGCTCACCATGACTGGCTGGTCTGTGCTGAGCCGCTAAGTCCATCGCGGCTGTGCATGGTGCCGTTCCCCGGCGCCCGGGCATTGCCTGCGTTCCCGCACAAAACTCTGCATTGGGCTGTTTTGAAAAGCACTTGTTTGAACAGTCCCAGGACAGGGAGTGAACCAGATTTCTCTGTGCAACTGCTCAACCCTCATCCTGGTTTGCCCCTCAGCCGGCCTTTCCATTCGCTGCACACTGTATTAGCATTGATTTTATATTTACGGCGAGACACTAACAGTATATGGCACCAGAGCAACAACTGGTCCCTATGGAAGCCCCATAGGAGCACCCCTTTAAATGCTGAATCCTTTTTTAAAAAATATCTGTCAGTTATCTGGTTTTGGTGCATTTACCATGTGCTTTATTGATCTGGAACAGCGCTCTATTTTTCACCAGAGCCTGGGGCAGAATCAACACCTTTCAAAAGTCTGTGCTATCTGTGCCGTTGTCTTTATCACCCAAACTTGTAATCTCCTCCAACAATAAGAACAGGCTTAGTTGACAAAAGATGCCTTTTTTTAGAACACGGTTGATGATCATTAATTATAGTCCTGTCCTTCACATCTTTATCAGCAGACTCCCATATCAATTTTTTCCCCGCTTTTTGGCCTTGGCTGATCAACTGCTTGTTTTCTGGGACATCCAGTGTGCCCTTTTTGAATACCGGTACAACACTAGCTTTCTTCTGGTCATCTGGAGTTTCCCTAGCATTCGGCAGTCTATTAAAACCCACCAGCAATGGGCCAGAGGTCACTCCAGCCAGGCAGCTCTTCTAGCACTCTTGGGATCTGTGGATTACAACTATTTAATCCGTAGCAGGTGTGGTTAGTGGCTGTCTCTTTGTCCCTGATGGCCTGGAAAACCTTCCGCCATTCTCGTGTGATGCAAGTGCGTCATCTTGTGTCTTTCTAAAAACAGAACAGAATTACTTAACGAGCACTTCTGCCTTCCCTGCATCATAACTGACAGCTTCTCGTGCCCATCATGGAGCAGGCCAACACCATGACTAGCGTTTCTTTTATTCCTAAAATACTTTCTAAAAGCTCCTCCTTATTGCCAATAAGCTCAGTCCCCCATGAATTCTCCCCAGAGAGTTTTCATTCCCCTTGTCAATTTGATAGTTATCATTTCTAGTTTTATAGTGATTGGTATCTGTTTCTCCTTTGCTTTTTCCCATTTATTATATCTTGCTTTTTTATTTCCAACTGCTGTGAACAAAGATGGGCTATAAGCTGCAGCTGTCCACTCCCTTGATTGCGGCTATTGAATCATTTCATAAACCCTTCTGTAAAAACTCCCACATTTCATTCACGTTTTTCTATCTAATTTTTTCTTCCCATCATTTCACTCATAATCTTACATAGTTTTGGGGAAAGAGCTCTTTTGAGGAACAAAGGAAATGCACAACACACTATATATATATATATATATATATATATACACACACACACACACACACACACACACACACACACGCATAACTGGCCAGGGCTGACCTCTGTTTGCTGATATTGAATATAATCAGCTCACGATCACTGGTCCCTAGGTAACCATCAATTTCCAGACTAGCAGTTAATTTATCTATATCCATTATAATGAGATCCATAATAAAGCTAATCTGTGTTGGCTTCAATGTCTTTTGTGTTAGAAAAGTATCACTTATGCATCAAAGAAGGCTTACGAGGTGTTAGTGCTGGCTGTGGGAGACCGCCAGCATGCACTTCTCCAGGCACGAGTCTCGGAGCTGCAGGGCTTTCTCTCCATCCTTTGCAGGTCGGCCTCTAAGGTGCATCTCGCCCTGCTCACCCAAGAGACTGTGCTCTGCAGTAAGAGGTGACTGACAAACAGAGCTGAGCGGATGGGACCCTTCACCACCCGTGCCCCTGCCAGCGTCCCACACTGTCCCCCTGGCCCCCAGCTCTGCTGCGATGCAATGATTATAAGCCACGGACTCAGCTGAATTCACCTTGTGCCTGGTGTGCAGGGCGGCACGGCGCGGCGTGGCACAGGGCAGCACCCAGAGCATCGTCCTCATAGCATGCAGCCTTGGGCTCGGCACAGGGGCCGTCCTTCCCTCTCGTGGGAAGCCTCACCCCGTGACCGAGCCCGGACCACCCCGTGAAGACAACCGACTGCAAATGGCTTGGAAATGACGTGCGGGCTGGGTACCAAAGGAACTCCCAGGTCAGCCACGCTCTGGGTTAACGGCCTGCAGTTATCTTGCTGCAATAGGGTCCAGAGCTGGTAATTAAATGGCCAGTAGTTACCGTGCAATTTAGCAGCATTTTCTTGCTACGTAAGCTCTGTAACTTAATTTAAAACCATATTTACAAGCTCAAGTTTTTTGAAGGCCGTGAGAATCAGCTATTTAATAGATTAGCTAGACAAAGTCACATCTTATTAATTTTCAAGGACAGCCTCTTCAGTCCTAGTTTTGCATATCCCATATTGCCATAAATCCATGGCCTTTTTGTAGCCTGCACTTATGTTCTTAATGGAAAAACAGTAAGATCCAAGCAAGAACCTAACCCTTTGAGGAATTCCCTCTAAGCGATAATGTGTATTTATTGACGCACTGTTCCACTTTAGCACTCTATTTCACAAGCTACCATCCAGGTCACTAATTCCCAGAAGCCCCCATTTATTCATCAAGGCATGCCAGAAGTTTGTCATGTGTGCTGAGTGGCATATATGCAGAGTCCAGCTGCTATTTAAACCATTTGTAGGCCAAATAGGTGAACGGTGCCATACGAACACTAGGTTCTCTTATTCACAGTGGTCCTTATAATATTTGCATTTCCACATTACTACAATTGGAAATACATGAATTCTTGCCAGTGACAAAAAGAAAAAAAAATCGAATTAAGATGCTGTCACTTTCTTGCAATTTTGCTTTCTCGGTAAAATGGCATCTGTTCTGACAGATCCAACAGTAATAACACACTGTAAGACATGAGGTCAAAAGCCTTACAGTGAGTCATAATGAAACACTTCATTAGGTGTGCCACCCTTTAAATGAAATTCTAATTTAAAGAAGGAAGAAATGCATTAATTGCAGCATTCTCCACTGTGATGGTGGTGTTTGGATAAGAACAATGAAGATTTAATTAGATTGTTTTTCTCTCCATTGTAATGCAGAATAGTTCTTGGATAAGTTTACAGTGTGTGTGTGTGTGAATTTTTCTGGAGGCTTTGAAATCCATGGGGGTACATCCTAAACTTCTGGGACAAAGGCTGTCACAGTTTATTCTCCTCCTGAGGTATACAATGGGAATTTCCACTGCATGGGTGAAGCTTTTCCGTACGGGGTCGATGCTTCCTTGGCGGCCAGCGCAAGGACGTGGAATGAACTCCCATGGAAAGCAACATCCCCAGCTCCAGCCTCAGACACGCGTCTTCAGGCTCACATAACCGCTGAGCACCGCAGACATTCAACACCCAAACCAGATCCCCACCAGAACCAATCGCACGTCATTTTCTGCAGGGGAAGATGAGGAAAGAGAGAGGAGAAACCATGCATGACATCTTTGTGGCATCACTTAGTGCTGGACTGGATGGTCCCCACATGCCGGGGTGCGATGGCTGTACAAGAAGCTGAATAGACTAGACTACTCACAGTACCAAGTATTGTTTTGCCAGCAAACTGCTCCAAAATGGTAGCTAGAAACGAGGCAAGCCCCACACATCTCAGCTGGCTGCAAAGGCAGTGGGGCACAGGCTTCATGGATGGAAGTAGTGATCTAGAAACCGAGGCTGTAGAAGAGAAATACTGTTTCCCCTAAAGACTGGCTGGCCAAAAGAATTGGGAATGAGGCATCACCCCTGTCAGAAAATGGGGTTTGCCCAAATTGGCATGTTTCTATTAGAAAAAGTCGTTCCTTCAAGAAAACGGAAACACAACATTTCATGTCAGGTCAGGCGCGAGCAGAGCTCTGCATCCTCCTGAGCCCCGGAGAGAGATGTCGGGCATCCCCAGAGATGCAGTCTTGCCAGAAAGCAATGCCCATGTGGGGTTATCTGTGGCAGGTGCAGGGGGTAATATCACCCCAATTTACAGTGAAGGGCCATGAGGTTTCCAATCATCCTTTTTGCTGAGCTTCCCTGTGAATTGGGAAGCACCTAATGTTTCAGTGTTGGGAATGTCCTGCAGGGACGTCATTTCCCATCGGCTGGACTCAGCATCCCGCAGTGCTGGTCGTCCAGCATCGGTCACGTCTGTGCCCTGGAGTCCGGTGCAGGCCCCTTTCCCTGCACTTGCTGCCTGTCTGCCCGGGGCCAGGTGCCGGACTATCGGGTTTGCTATCTCTCACACAGCATTTTTTTCTGCTAAATGTAAGGCTTTGAAAATCCCTTTCAAGGCTCCTCCTGCTCTTATCAGCTGGATTTTCACACTGGGTAGTTTACCAGAAGGTAGGGGGGAGATCATTTGTAGATGAGATATCTAAACAGATAGATTAACTCTGCTCATTAACTGCAGTTTCCATCTTCTTATCTCCAAAGCAATCTCCCTTAGCCCTGCTTTTGCCAGGCATGCTTGATTAACCCTTGCTTAGCCGGAGGACCAGCTATCAGGCTGGGAGCCCCTGTAGCCCATTACTAAGAAGAGGGGGAAGGGTCTCTTAAGAGGGATAAACCGGCCGAGGAGGAGATAAGAGGAGTACCTCAGCAGTGAGGGCACAAGGGCTCCAGGAGCGGAGGTACAATCATAGGACATGAGGATGGGAAGGGACCTGGGGAGGTCACATCTAGTGCAACCCCCTGCTCCAAGCAGACCAGCCCCAGCCCCAGCTACATCATCCCAGCCAAGGCTTTGTCTACCCGGGTCTTCAAAACCCCAAGGATGGAGATGCCGCCACCTCTCTGGGTAACTTGTTGCTGTGCTCCAGCACTCTCCTCGTGAGAGAGTTTTTCCCAATATCCAGCCTCAACTTCCCCTGCTGCAGCTTGAGATAAGCGGAGCTCCTGCGGGAGGGCAGAGCAAGGACGCCGGAGCAGCGAGCGGGGTGGAGGCCGGCAGAGTGACCTGTAAAAGGCATTGCCGAGGGGAGACCCGGCTGGGTGAGGGGTCTCCTACCCTGCCAAAACCCACCCACTGATAACACCACAGCCAAGCAAGTGGGAGACGGGGAGAGATTTGCACAGAGACCCCGAGGACCGCGCTGTGCCTGGGGAAGGGCAGCAGCGGGTGGTCGCGGTCCCCCGGGATCATTTAGTCTTCCTTTGCTTTGCTGCAGGCAGGCCTGGCAACGGGGACCCTCGACGAGGAGGACAGCATGAGGCTCCCAAGGAGATTGTCTGCGTTCCTGTCCCTGCGTGTCCCCGAGCGTGTCTCCGCCGTGCTGGGCGGTGACTCTGCACGCTCCAGGGGCCTGGGCGACGCGCCGAGACGTAGGCAGGAGGGGAAGCATCCCGTTGCAAGCAAGCGCAGAGCCTGCCACGGGGAGGGGCATTGCGGGGCAGAAACCGTGCTGGGAGTGCCAGGTCACGCTTCCAGCCGGCGCCTCGTCCTCCCCAACACTTCCCCTCTGCTTTTCCAATAAAACCGTTCTTCGTGACCGACCTGCTGGGCCTCTTCATTTCCTTCTCAGCGTCCCCTCGCATCGTTCCTGCCTCACCTGGGGCCCGGGCACGGCTCGCTTCACTCCTCACAAAGTAATTAGCCCTTTATGGAGATGCTAGCTCTGGGAGTGGGAGTGAAACCAAACAGGAGGGAGCCGCTGTGAATGGGACTGGCGCCGGCAAAGACCCGGGTTGCCTCTGAAAACAGGACCGTCCTTCCGGAGAACTGTTTGTTCCCAGGGAAAGCGGGGCAGGAAAGATGCCCTTGCATACGCTGTCCCCTCCAGATCCACGTGCCACCCATGCACGCAGTGCCTGAAGCGGCTGCACTGCAGCATCCCGCCCTCCACAAACTGCGTGCGGGAGTCCCGCAGCCGGGGTCACCGCGGGAAGCTACGGACGGACGTTCGTGCAGCTCGTTCCCTGGCGCGAAGGTGCCCGCCAGCGTGGAGACCTGGCTGCAGGGCAGAGTCAGGCCAGGCCTCTGGCGCCGTCTGCGGGAGCGCAGCCCCGGGTGGCACGCGCCGGACGTGCCTGTGGCAGAACGCCCTCCAGCATCTGCCCAGACCCGTCTTTGGGTTTCTCCTTGCCGTTGTCTGCTCACCTGTCCACCAGCTCTGCCGACCTGTCTGAGGCAGGTGACCTGGGCTGCGACGTTCCTGGGAGGGGGGGACCTGCTCCTCCTTTTGCCGGGGTCCCACCTGTGCAGGTCATGTGACTAGCTCTCTCACCTGTCTGCCCACCGGCCTGGACGCACAGGTTTGAGCAGTGAGGTCGTGGCGTGGGGCAGGGCAGGAGCTCCTGTCACTCCTCCAGGTAACCGGTGATGCATTTCAAGTTGATCGGGTAGCATCCAACAACACCTGGGCAGGACTGGATCAGGATCATGGTGTCAAAAGGGCTATATAAGCCCAGACTGCCCAGGAGGGGAAGAGGGCCAGTTTGGACAGCATGGGAGCAACCGACCAGGCAGGGAGAGGGGGCTCTCTCCCTCCCTTCCTTGAAACTGGACACACGTTGAACTGGCTGCCTCGAGAGGCAAGCTCAACCAGCCTCTGGATGATGCTTGTGAGGAAGCCACTTGAAACCTATCTAGATCTATAGCTTGCAATACAGCAGGTGCATAATCAGCGCCGGCCTATCCACACTGGGTGCGCTCAGGTTATTCTGTGATTCCTCCCTGTCCTGAATCCTCCCCAAGCCTCCTCTCTGTAGCCAGTAAAGTTCTCCACTGCACCTAGCATGTTGGGAGAGGGACGAGAGGCGTGCCTTCGTGTCCCCTTGGTCTGGCTGACTAAGGGAGGCTACTATTGTGCTCCAGGCCAAGGGAAGCACCCCAAGTCCTTGCAGTGGGTTGAGCATCCTCAAGGTCTACAAGGCCTGTGTATCCCAAGGGGCACGGGGCCACGGACAGACCGAGACTCCTGGGTGGTGGCAGCGGTGACCCCAGGCTCGTGGGAAGGGGGTCGGCCAGATGTGAAGCACCCCTGGGGAGGCCCTCAATGCTGGGAAAGCGGGTGGGTGCAGCAGCTCCGCACAGGACGGCCCTGTACCGGGCCGCCGCAGTACCTACCTCAGAGGAGGCCGCGCCAGGAGGAGCAGGTGCAAAGAGGGAGCTTCTGCCACCTGTCCAAGACTTCTCCCATGTCTGCCTTCCTCCTCCACCCTCTCCAAGGCTCCTGCCTGGGCTTGGGATCCCAGCCCTCCGGTTTTCTGCAGTCGCCTCCCCTGAGCCTGCCTGTTGTGTGCAAGCTGGGAGGACCTTGCTTTGGGATTGGGCCCCTGCGGCTCCTGCCGAAGCAACCCGGGTCTTCAGCTCGAAGTTGCTCCCCAGACTCCTGCTTTGTGATGCTGAGTTCGGTGTTTGTGACGGCTGCCATCCCATCACGTGGCGAGGAGTCCCACCAGCTACGCATGAACGAGCACCCCCGCCCGGTCTCCCTGTCTGCTTCCCCTTGCTGCTGCCTTGCAGTCTGGCTGTCCCGATGGCCTCCTCCCCAATTTTGTCATCGGCGCGGATCTCCAGAGGGCCACGACCCAGATGACTTGGATGCGGCCGACCGCGAGCCGTCTCGCTGTGTGACTGCGCTTGCCCCGAGCTTTCCTGGCATCTCGAGGTAAATGATGCTGCGTCCGTATTGGCTCTGGTGATGTATCAACCTGTGTCCCGGTGCAGACACCACTCGGGATACTAATTATAATTACTTTGTGAGTTACAAGACAGCGAAATTGCTTCCACCTGAAGTTGTCAGCAAGCAGAATGAAATATGGGAGCCCTGAAAATTAAACCGTGTTGGCAACCACTTAAAAGGGCTCCATAATGGGTTAGGTTTTGGCAGCTTATTAAGTGATGTTCGTGAGAAGTCCTGCCACGGGGAAAGGGGTTGTCTTTTATGAGCCACAGAAAATAAACATCAGAAGCTTTTCCCCTCTTCTTAGCAGCTGCTTCTGGAGAAAGCTATTTGAGATCCAGACCCCGCAAACACTGCAAATACCCATGAAAATCATGGACAAACAAATATTGAAGTCATAATTTTAAAAAAAAAATCCTATTTTGCTATTTTCTCTGGCTTCCACCGGCCATTTGAAGTTATGATGCTGGATGTGTCTCTCTGTAAAAGACTCTGGATTAACCGCAGCAGCTGGAGGGAGAGGAGGATGCCTAGTGCTGGGTTATTGCTCTCTCCCTCCCCTTCCCTTTCCCTGTGCTGCGCCAGCAGTTCGGGCTGGCAGGTCAGAGCGTGGGCCGGCGTGTCGCCCCGATGGCAAAGCACCAGGCAGCATGCCCACCGCTCCGCCGCAGCCCGAGCCAAGGGCTGAGCCGCGTGCAGACGGGCGAGGAGGAAGGTCCACGGAGTCAGCTTTCCTGCATGAGCCATCCTGGCCTCGAGCAGAGCAGCGTGTGGAGAGCTCCCCTGACAAGGGCAGCCTGGTGTTAAATGGAGGGAGAAGCCGTCCCTCAAATATAGAGCGAATTTGAAAGCGAGGAGGGTAACGGGAGAAACAGCCAGGAACTAGAAGATCCTGTGCGTACATGTGCACGTGTGTCCGAAACATGGGTGTGTGTAGCACACATGCACGTATGTATATAAAGCTGCCATTCCTAACTGCAGCCTTTGGGCATTTCTGCAACAAACACTGCGACTAGTCCAAATGTCCTGAATGGCTGTCTTTTGTCCAAAAGAAATAAAAGTAAGAGATCAGTCTCCATGAAAAGTTTTGCAAATTATCCATCCCGTTTTTCAGCCAGCGCGTCAGGACAGTCTGAAGTTTGAGCGGGCGTTGACGATAAGGAAGGTTCACCAAACAAAGGTCACCAAGATCTTGTCTGTGGTTGACGTCCCCTGTACCTGATGATGCAGCCAGGTAAGGGCCCTTGTCACCAGTGCTGTGGCCTTGTTCTCTGGGGGCTTGCTCCCTCTCCCTGCCCGCGTTGTGCTTCTGTGTGCAAGGCGGAGCTGCTTCTAGAGAAGAGACCGAGCGAGACCCAGCTCAGGGCGGCGAGTGGGACACTTCTGAGCAGGGACTCCTTCCAGGTGTCCCACGCGGCCAGGGCACGTGCCAGCCACCAAGCTGTCGGCGTTTCTGGCTGAGCAGCTCTCGGTCTCTGATGCACAAGGGGAGCCTTTCAAGAACTTGAACGTTTCCATGGAATGGGAAACCTGTTTCCCACCCATTTCTACTCATACTTCTAACACATATTGCTTTTCATGCAGCCAATACCAGCTTCCTCGGCTGGGCTCTCGGCATGGCTCCCCAGGGGATGGAAGGGGAAAAAACACTTTGCAAAACTCCTGACGTTTCTGCGGTGCAGTCACTGCCTTTATCATAGCAATGTCTCCTTTTGAACAGCCCATCCCATGTTTCGCCGTGGAGAGAGTCACACCAGTCTTCTCACTTCTGTGGAAAGCAGCCGTATTATTTGGCTTATTTACTGAGGGAAGGCAGACAAGTCTCACTAGGAGCACGGGTGTAAATAATTAACCACAGAGAATTCGAGAGCACCTTGGAGTTTAGATGTGAATCCTAGAAGAAAAGTTTAAAAGATTTTTCTCTTTTACTTACCCCCTAATCAGGTTCCCTTTCGTGTAGTCTGAGGGCACCCAGCGTGACGCGAGAGCGAGCGCGGCTGGCAGCGCAGGTCAGGCATTCTCTCTCCGAACATGTTTCTATCTGAAAAATGCCATTTTGTCGACATAGAAACTTTCCATTGGAGCACGTCTGCCTTGGTCGGAGGGGAGGGGTGGCATAAAGAGTCTCAATGTCAAAATGTTCTTTCCGTGTTTTCGGATTGGAATCTGTCTTCTTTGCTTGTCTCAAAAGGGCTTTTTATTTAAAAATGTCTTTTATTTATATTCTACAAATAGAACAGCCAAAGCCTTGGTTTGTTGAGACCAAGTGCTTCGAATGGTCCAGAACGTAACTTTTGCGAGGCGGTTTTGTGGGGAACAAGAACATCTTTGCTTTTGTCCTAGTTCGCAATGCAGAGCAATTTTACGACAGTGGGATTTGCCGCGAGTCCGACCTCTGGCCGCTACACACCTCTGCCGTGCCTGGCAGCCAGCATCCCTGTCCCATTCACACTGGGATGCACAAGGACAGTAGGTAAGCCATGTTGAAACAGAACCAAGCCCTCCAGGGTAGGCGCAGCCGCAGCCGCAGGCGCCAGCCGCAGCCGCAGCCGCCGCAGAAGAGACGGAGAGAACAAAACACCCCGGGAATCCGGCAGCCGTAGACGGAGAAGAAGAGCTCAGTCAAGTGTGCAAGAAAAGAAAAAAAGCATTTAGTAAATCTGGGCCCCACCTGGGTTCTTAATCTGCTTTTATGTGACTGTCTCACCGCTGAACACAAGCGTGGCACACCTCGCTCCGCGGGCTGCACTGACAGTTCGAGGGTTATTGAGCACAGGATTTTCTCATCAGAACTGCAGAAATACCTGTTCTCAACAGCCGTGCGCAGCTCTCCCGTTACATCTCACCAAGAGATCAATAGCCCTCGGGGGGGTGCATTTGTTACCTGCGATGCAGTCGTCATTTAGAAGCCGGGCGGCGGGGGTATTTGGTGCTGGAGATAAAAGGGACCGGCGCAGAGACTGACGGATATTTCAGCTCCCGGTGCAAGGCCAGGTTCTCCGCGTGTCCCCCCCCCCACGATTCGCGTTGCTCTGGGCAGCGCCGGCTGCGCTCTCGGGGAGATGGTGCTAGGGTCTCTCATTGCAGCTGGGCCAGCGAGAGCCTGAGCAGCATCGTGGCACCTGCAAGGGTCACACAGAGCCACCCCTGGCTCTTGCACACACTGCTTACCCTTTGGGGACCTTCACTCCATTGCCCGCACGCCTGTGGACGTTTGGTGTGCAAAGGAGAGCTCCGCATGCTTGCCTGGCCTGTGGCAATGTGTGGAGCGCGCTGTGGGTTGCGTGGGGTAGAAGCAGCAAGCTGGGCCTTGGTTCATCTCTCCACGTTTGGTGGATCCGATGGGCCCTTCATACCGCTGTTCTTCCGTCACCCCAGCACGAGGCCCGTGGCCATCGGGTGGGCAGGATGGATGGGGGAGCTGATCTTGCGGGTTCAGTATGGAGGCTGAAACTTAACGCTGAATCCTGTAGGACTCAATAGGTGGGACGTAGCTGTGGTATTGCTGTGTTACTGCACCCACCCTTTTCTTTCGGGGGCACGGGGTGGAGGGCTTGTTGCACTGGCGCCCCGGTTTGGACAGACCCCTCAGAGGGGTGTGTTGTCACACCTGCGTGTCCCCAGCATCCCTGCCGTACCCCCGGCAGCTGTGGCACCCGCAGCACCGCTCGCCCAGGCAGGGCCTCGGGCTTCGTGGCCACGGTAAGGAAGACTCTGCCCCGTGATCGCAGGAGCCAGGGAACGGTCTAGTTCAGCCCGTGGCTGCAGTTTTCAAAGGGCCCTCGGGCACCCTGCACCCACGAGGCGTGGGCTGTGCGCTGCGCCGGAGTCCCAGACACCACGTGTCGGCCACGGGAGGGGCGGAGTTGGGCCACGATCCTGCAGGACTATTCATGAGCGTGTCTTCACACACGTGACGAGGCCAGTTGGTGCCAAAGGCTCAAGTCAGTCTCTGCAGGAGCCAGGCTGTGTGTCTGCATCATTTTAAAAGGCTCTTGAGTACCGGGCTTTTATGGAGAGACCATCGCGTTCGCCTAAAAGCTGTTTCAATTCCAAGGAGCTGCCTCCCTCTCAAACAAGCCCTTGCTACGGAGCGCTTCGCCGGGATGACTCACCATTGATTGCGGAGACGGGGGGATATAATTAGCTGCTGAAAAATGCTTTTGGCCCCTGCACTGGCAGCTACAGCAGAGGCCGGAGCGGGGAAACACGGCACCTTTTTTGCCCTGTGAGGCTTGGCCCTCTGGGTCCCGGTGGGAGCTCCTGGCAAGGCAGAAGCTGCTGCTACGTCTGCCTCGCGGTGGGTGCTCGAGGGTGTCGTGGAGGCCTGTCCACGCGGTCCCGGCCCGCAGGACCCAAGCAGGCTCGGCGCGGGGGCTGCCTGCAGTCCTTGCAGCGGTCCCGTGGGCAGCCCCGGCGAACAGGCTCCACTTGCCGCAGAGTTTCCATCAGATGAGCAAACCCTCTCCTGCTCTGAGGTGCTTTTCAGCCCCCATCTCAATGCATTGGGCGCCTTGTTCGGGTGGCATCGATTAGGAGCGTCCTGTGCCCTGGAGATAAACCCCCACCCTGCTCCCACCCCGGTCCCTGCTGAGCGCTCCCCGTTTTGGCTCCTGTTGCGACGGGACTCTGATGGATGGCCTGCTGGGAAATCAATAGAAGCACGGGCTTGTCAGGGCCCCGAGATTAATGAACCTGGCTTGGCACGGAGAACGGCCCTGCGCCTGCATCGCCAGCCCGCCATGCGCGTCCGTCTGCACGGGTTGCAGTCACCGCGGGGCCGGCTGGACTCGCGCGGCCGTGCTTTGCAGACAGTGTCGTTGCCCTCCGGGATCCCGGCTCCAGAGCCCGCCGTGAGAAAAGCACCACCCCAGAATGAAATCGGAAGGAGCTGTGATTCCTGGCAAGTGTCGTTTTCTTCCTCCATGCAGTTAGGAGCGGGATGCGAAGCAGGTTGATCAAAACTCTGAACAAAACCTGCATCCTTTGGTCCTTGCGAGGCAGATGCTATATTTTAAATCATAGTTCATGATTTGGGAGAGGCAGGGTTACTTTTCCATCAGTCCCGCGACTTGCTTCAGCAATAGAGAGATCCGTTACAGCGCAGAGAGATGCTCCCTCCCCTTCGTGATATGAATGCAACCGCAGCTGATGAGGGACGCCAGGCATTCAGGGGATTTGACAGGACACATCCTCGCTGGTAGCACGTTCGGCCCGTCCTTGGCCACCTGAGCCTGGAGATTTAACTTCCAGGCAACGGGCCCCTTGTTTCACGGCACCGCCCCTTCTCCCACTGCCCACAGGCCCACGATGTCCGTCCGTACCACCGACCCCTCGTGTTTGCAAACAAGCCCCATGTTCGTTCTCCCACCGTCCCCTCATGCGGGCAAGAAGCTCCGTTTCACACCCCCAACGGCCTCTCCTTGTCCTCCTTCAAAACCGTCCTTAAATGTTCCCTTTGTCAGCACCTGAACAACCCACTCAGTGCTGGGCACGTCTACGCATGCATTGATGCGCTTTAACTAAGGCACATTAAATATGGTGCCTCTGTTGTGAGATACTAGGAAAATGTGCATTAGCCTGTCTTAATGTGCATTAACTAAAGCACACAGTTTTTAGTGGCACTTAATGTGCATTAGCTAAATAGCATATTTTTAGTGACTTTTTAATGAGCGTTAAAAATAGGCTAATGCACATTAAAGCACACATGTAGACATGCAGCTGGCACGCCCAGATGACTTCTCCTGGCGCTGGCCAGTGTCATCTCATTTTTCCTCCTCTCTTCCCACCTGTCTGCTGCCACATGTCTTGTCTTTGTAGACCTGGGCTGTGTCCTCCCAGACAGGTTTGTAGTGCAACAGACAACACCCGATGGCCATTGCTCTGTAAAAGTCTACGTGGAGAAAAGGCATTTGCAAGCCCGCCAGGGAAGCCCAGGGACGGGCAGTTGAAGGTGGTGAGGTGTGATCTCTCACCGGCACAACGACGCTGCCTCATGCGTTGAATCCCATAGACGTCTGGTCATTGTGGAGTGACCCAAGGGCCCAAACGGGCCCTGGGAGTCCGCAAAGGTGAGCGTTTTTGAAGAACGAAGATGTCGGTGTCCTGCCGGCGATGTGGCAGGATGCTGAGAATGAAATGGGCCAGGCTGGCTTCCCAGGACAAGTAACCAGAGCAAGTTTTCTTTCCCAGCCTCTTTCAGATGTCTCACATCCAGCTTCTGCATGCTTGGTAAAGATGGCAAGATACGTCCTCAAGCTCTGCGTTAAGTCAAGAATTTGCTGCCGGAGAAAACAGCAGCCGAGTCCCAGGTTTGCCCAAGAGTTTCAACCCATTAAGCTCAACACTTCCTCCCATTACTAGTTTAGCATTCTTGATTAGGAACAGCTCTTATTTTTCTGACTAGCTGAGCCCCTTAACGACACTAGCCCTGCTTTCTTTGCTCCATTTGAGCTGCTTGGAGACTTAGCAGAAGAGAGTTAGCCCTCATGTGATTACGCTTCCTGTCTTGGAACCAGAAACATATGAGAAAATAGCAGCTGTCTTGCCTCTTTGCTCCTTCTCTGCTCCTCTTCTTCCCCTGCCGTTGTGCCCCAGCACTTTGCAAGCCAAGACTAACCCATGTCTTGAATGTCCTGTTGCATCAGGTCCGTGCCAGTTCTCATGCTTGCACCACAGGGCGCTTGGTGCTTGTTTTGTGCTCCAGGGCCAGGTGCTGATGGCCTGTGCGCACAGCGTGCATTGCCTTTCAAGAGAGTACCGGTGTAGGCCTCCTCGCAGGGGAGAAGACCTTGAAACCCTGCCTCCCCAGAGCACCAGGAAAGCTCAAAAACACACAGCGCAGGAGAGGGACCCACATCAAATCACACGAGCCTGGAGCCAATCTTGTGCTGTTTTCTGAGGCGGCAAAAGAGGCAGGTACCTACGCACTCAAAGTATGCATGAATGTGCCCCGGTCCAAGGGCCAAATTATCTGACACTTATTGAAGACCGAGCTTTAAAGGGAGCCAGTCAATCCAAAGAACTACTGAGCATCAGTCTCTAGGGCTCACTTTCCTTTGACGATCCTGACGCTGCTTACGTCTCTGGCTGCCGACGAGAGGCTTCTTCTTGACCGGGCTGCGGCCTATTTTCAGCCATAGCCGCAGTCCCTGCTGCATCTCAACAGCTTCTCCCTTCTGCTGACTACTTCCAAATAACCAGCAGTCTTGGGACGAGACCGACACACCCAGCTAGTGTCCTTCACACACCTCGCTGGGGTTGAGCCCTGGGTCAAGGAAGAGCTCACTAAGTCCACATCTGTGATGGTGGATCACCTTGCACTTCCCGAGCGCTCGTTATGTCCAGCGTCCCAAAGTGCTTCTAGACATCTCCAAAATGGTCAACTGTCTAAAAGAGACTCACCTGGAAAACTGCACATGCGCGTTTCCATGGCTGGCTACGGCAGCTCCTTCACCTGTTACATTATGATAAATAATCGGCCTAGAGTGGATATGTACTGACCCATTTGCACATGCCTCTGCCACGCTGCGTCCACAAGCACAGCAAAGACCCACCACCCAAAGCACGTGTCCACACAATGGGATTCTGCCTTCAATGCTTTGCCCCCAAAGCAAAAAATCCCTTTATCCACCCAATATAGAGCTCCTACGCATAACAAAGCAGCTGGAGGACCATGCAGTATCTCGGAAATAGGGAAGCACATTTAACCCGGTGATAGATCATCGCACCAAGTGGCGATCTGCCCGTGATTGACTTGGCTGGGATGACACAGAAGCAAAACAGGGCAGACCCGATTCTCCGAATGAACTTGCATTCACTCCGCCATGGTGCCCCCGGGAGCAGGGTGCAGCTCTGTCCTACCGCCCTCTCCTCTTCAGCCCGGCCCCACCAATGCCACCTCCTCCTGTAGCTCAGGGGCTGCCCGGAGCATTTCCCTGAATTGCTTTAGGTGTTTGTGGTAGCATCTGCTGTTGCCATGGAAACAGCATCCAGAGACCACAATTTGGCAAGAAATGGAGGCAGAGCCGACGTTGCAAGGAGTCTTGCCTTGCTTGCTTTAGGCCCCGGCACGGATGTTTGCACTTGCAGGACCTCCACATACGTTGGGGTAGGGTGCAATTTATGGCAGGCCAGCGCTAATCCATGGGACTGTTCGCCTGCTACAAGCAGAAGGTGTGTTTAAATGCTTCGCTGGAGTGGGATCTGAAGGGCTCTGATACGGGCAGGCCTTCCACACTGAACACAGATGCAAGCACTGATGTGTGTGTTTTCACTTTTCTCCTCCAGCACTAAAATAGCTTTGTTGCTTGCCTTTAAATTAGTAACAGCTCACAGGTGTTTTACTTAACTAGAAAATGCTTATTTCTAAAGGCAGCCAGATTGTTTTCTACTAAAAGAGCGTTTCCGTGGGGAAAAAATGCCAACTGGTCTCAACTGAAAGTCCTTTTGCAGCACCAGTTTTGTCGAAATGTCCATCAAAAAGGACATCCAGGATGGGATTTTGGTCGGCAGCAGGAGAAGGATCAGTGCCGGGGGGGCAGCGGACCCTCAGGATTCCCAGTCCTTGGTTCATCGTCCTGCCCCAACGAATGCAGAAGCGTTTACACACGAAGTGGACCAGCGCCAAGAGGAGGCATGGAGAGCGAACCCGCTCCCCACCACAGAACCTGAACCCGACGAAGCAGGGATCGAGCCAGGCTCTTCTGCGGCTCCAGACAAGCCCTCCGCCCGCAGGGCTATTTGCTGTTCCACAAGCGTAGTCTTTTTTCCAGGAAAAAGGCACTGAAAGGTCTTGATTTATCTGGATGCAGAGTGGGAGCTTATTTGAAATCTCACAAACATTTCACAGAACAGAAAAGCTTTCCCCAGCCGGCTGCACTGATATCGCCTGTTTTCGAGAGCCAGGCTCTGCATGGAGTGAGCAGCTCACACTTATGAAATCTATAATGAGCACAGGAACATTAAGCCACCGAGAGCATATAATTAGAAGGAAATGCTTTTGATCAACTATTAAGTAGCAAATAATAGCTGCTATTAACTACAGATCAATGAGGTCACACAAATTGGGGAAGTAGCTATGGCACAAAAAGGGACATTGCAGGTCCCCAGATAGGAGCCTATTACCTGCTGCAGTCATTTAATAAAGCCCTTTCCACAGGTTCAGAAGGTGAAAAGTGGCCAGGAGGGAGCTGGCTGCAGTGACTCCTGGTGTGGATCTGCATGAGAAGAAGAGGAGGCCTCGCTGGCATCTGTCGCTGCACAAAGACATCGAAAAAGCAGTGCCCGCCTGCCCTAAAGACCGTGCTGTTAGACAGGGGACATGAAGGAGGGGTAGCATCTCCTCTCCTCTTGGGAAATGAGGCATGGAGAGATTAAGTGACTTGCCTAGAGCCACAGAGTGGGTCAGTAGCAGAGCTAAGAGGTGCACACTGGGACTGTCTACACTGCAGTCAAAGTTGTAACAGCGACCCAAATAAGAAGTGCCATCCTGGATCTGCACGGGACCTACCTAGCCCGGCATGCAGTCTGTCTCCAACAGCGGCTAGGGCAGGAATGGGGCATTTCTGCAGTGATCAAGTGCAAGACCCTGCCCTGCCCCTGCCCCTGCCCCTGCCCCTGCCACCACTTCAGGGCTCAGAGGAGACATCCCTTCATCCGCATGTTGTGTGACTCCCCACGGGCCTGTCCCCCGTCCCCTTGAGCCCGGCCGCGCTCTCTGCCTGCACAGCCTCCGCAAGTGAACGAGGTGCAGTGAGAAAAGCACGGCACAGCATGGTCACGAGGCTGTCCCTGACGCCTCACCGCGGGGCGGTCGCACACGGGACGGCCCCGGGGCAACAGATACAGGAGCTGCACCTCGTGCAACGTGGCTCAGCCAAGCCAGACGCTTCTTGAGCAAGCTCCTGCCCTTGGTGCCAGAGGGTTTCCTTTTCCTCTGCCCCTTGACGCCCCTTCTCCAACTGCCTTGTAATCGGCAGGTGCAGGATAGGGTGAATTATTCCATCCTTTTATAGCTCATGATGAACACCTCATTATTTAAATGGCATTAATTATTCATCAGTCATGTGAGACGGTGCATAACTGCAGAGAAGTCTCTGCAGCCAGGAGCAATGGACGGAGCGTTTTATTCCGTCTACACATGTCCTCGGTTCAGGCATCGCCCATCTGCAGCCTCCTGGTCTGCCAGCTTCCCCAACAGCTGCCGCCTCCCAGTGCACTGTGCCAGCACGAAGTCCCAAAACCTTTGGGATCCCCATCGCCCAGTCCCGAGTGAAACTGCACCTCCCAGCAAGGTGCTTTGGGGATGCCAAAGCATTCCCCAGCCCTCCCTCGAAGCTGGGCAGGCAGAGGAAGGAGCACAAGCTAGAGGGGGTGTTATCCTGGAAAGGGGGTGCCCTGTGTCCTGGCCCTGCCTGGGCCCCCGTGTTAAAATGGATCAGCATCCAGAAGAGAGTTTATCAGCAGCAGCCAGGGTTTATCCCAGCGCCGGCAGCAAACATGTGGTGAGCTGCTCACGTGGACATCCTGGCAGCACGTCACAGCAAACTCTTCCACGCGTGCGTGGCGCTAAGCTGCTGTGAGCTCCCTCCAGCTCGGCCTTCACGGCTCCCCCTGGGAAAGCGCTGGGGATGGACCACGGCCCCGGTTGTGCATCCTAAGTAATGGCCTGGGCCAGGTCAGGCTGCAAGTGGCCCTCGCACACAGCCCCGGCATGCGTCCTGCACTGGCAGATCTGTCCTCTGTGCCCGTGCTGTGGCCCAGGCTGGTCCCGAGCAGCCTTGCCGGCAGACGGAGCCATGGCTGCAGCCGTGCAGCAGCTCGTGCCCGGCGGCCCAGCCCTCGGCGCCCTGCAGCCGGAGACGCAGCCGAGCCCTGGGCGGTAACGCCGCCGCTCCCAGCACCTGGGAATAGAGAATTTAATTTGCCTCCAGCCTCCGTGAGGCACAAAAGCCTCCCCCATTGCATGCAAACCAAAATGGCAGCCCCGACAAACCCGCCGGATTCAGGAAACAGGGGCTGGGAGGTAGGGGAAATGAAGGGGCATGTGTGTAAAATACAGATAAGAAAGCAAATCCCAGCTGTCTTCCTTATCAGCCCTTCCTATTTTTCAGGCAAGAACATGTAATTTTGTGCCTTAATAGCAAAGGTTGGAGTGACTGCTGTCACATTTGAATGATACTGCTATAGCTCCCCTCTCTATATGTATCTGAAATGGGAATCTCGGCATCTGCTCTCTAGTTACCCCCAGGTCTTGCAACACTTGTCTAGTGCCTCCTGTTCTGCAGCACGCCTCTGCCTGAAGCACGCCGCTGGGACGAGCAGCAGCACCGTGCTTTGCACGTGCCGAGCCCCCGGGTGCCGCAGGAGGTACGACCCCCGCCCGTCTTCACACACCTGGAGAAACCGAGGCAAGGAGAACAAGGGCTTGACCCCCGGGCGCAGGGGGAAATATCGCCAGAAAATGAAATCCCTGGTTTCAGCAACAGTTTAAGCATGTACTGAAGTGCATTTCTAATCAGCAAGGGACTTTAATACATGCTTCACTTGAAGCACATCGGGAGAAATTTCGGTTTCGGTTAAGCCAATGGCAAAACTACAAGTGACTCCAGTGAGGCCAGGATATCCTGCATCGGATTTAACTGCATGCTTAAATGTTTTGCCAAGTGAGGAGGGAACACTGAAAAAGGGCCCAAGATCAGAAACCAAGAGCATCCAGTCCCTGGTCCTGGGCTCACAGCACTAGATCCCACTTCTCTGGGAGAAATTCAACTGACCGCGCGAGGGTCCCGTGGGACCAGGGCTTCAGCTGGACATCCATGCACTTCGTGAAAGGCGAGGAGTGTCGGCTCCCAGAAGTGCCCTGAGGAAGGGCACTTTGTGCCGAAAGCTGGTCCAGCATCTCTCCCGACTGTACAGCTGGTCCTCTGCAAGTCTCACTAAAGAAAATGAAAGCCCTTGCCCCCTCTCAGAATAAGCTTCAGAGGAGAAAACACACTTTAATCACATATAAGGGGTTGCAAATGATAATGCTGTTTTCTAGGACACGCGGTTGTGCATGTATGTAAGAATTCGTGCACGCACGCACGCACACACACGTACAGAGGCGGCTGGAAAGGAGCACGCCGAATGCAATCCCCCTTTCAAACCAACATGCAGCATCGCTGCCACAAGCACTATCACCTGCAAGATCTTTCCCCCTCCGGCACTAGTGTTTTGTGCAGCAGCCCATGACATCCCCTTGTTATCACTCTTCCCTAATTGTCTCAAAAATTAACCACTGGACTGAAACGCTCCATGGTTGGTTTCATCCCCTGTCCTGCTTTGAGTGGAGAATCTTTTGAAGAATTTCTTGATAAATCAAGAAAGAGAGTGCAAGAAAGCAATGAAAAATATATTTTTTCTGCTTTAAAAAAATCAAAATGTGTCTATTTGACACAAATGAGAGCAAAGAAAGAAGCAGGCTTTTACTTTCTGTGCCTCACCCACAACTAGAATTCAGGTGAAGGGTAGCGTGTGTACGTATATGACACCTGTTTGGGGATTATTAAAGCAAGAACAGATGTGAAAAATTAAAAACAGAAAGACAAAGCAGGCAACTGAACTTCTTCACTTCTTTACTCTTAAAAAGAAAAGAAAATACTTAAGGATTAAAAATGACCATGGCTGCATACCCAGAACAAAGGCTGTGCTTTGGAAAATAATTGACTTATATATATGTGATACGTAGTGTACAACTTTTTCAAGAATGGGACTTGTTTTATTTGTCCAAGGTTTTTTTTTTTTTAATTTGGAATGAAAATTGTAGTTGTAGATGCACGGGTGGTATTGCACACTGCCAGCGATCGTCGGAGATGTCACCTGGACTTGTATTGCATTATGCAGACTTGTAGGTAAAGAAAATGGTGTACTTGCAAAAAGGCACATAATTAAATTAATTATTCATGTACACCAAATGAAAAATCTGTATGTAACTCAATGCCATGGCCTTAATTTTGTATGGACCTGAGTCTTTTTTTTTTTTTTTTGTCTTAAATAATGTGGTAGATAGATATGGAAATAGGCAGAGGTGAAGTAAGTGCAGGGACTCATGAGAGAGCTGTTCTTTTCTATTATTTTTTTGTCACCCAGAATCACAAAAGTGAAGTTACACTTTCAATTTCAGCATCCTAGAAAATAGCTTTTATAAACTCATATCAACCCCCCCTTGTCTTGAAAAGTAAAGCAATACAGTGTGCATAGAAACGGATTGGAATTTCATAAAAAATCAAGATGCTCTCAAGTAGCGGCCCATTTCTAACGATGCCCTTTAGATAGAAGCTCTACCTTGTTACCGTTTTCAACATCCCATTTCACATGTGAAAAATGCCGCTTTCAGCCCCCTCGCCACGTTCCGCTACTTTTGACTGATAGCAGGAAATTGAACTGCGCTAAGCACACATTAGAAAATCTGATAAATATTGTTTGGAAATATAATTGAGGTTTAACTGGAGCATGAATTTTTCACTCTGTGGTAGAGATTTCTCCAGTTATTTATCAGGAGAAGATTTACTGTTACAAACAAGGATGACAGTTAAGATAAATGTTGACCTCAGCTGTGCTTTTGCTTGTAACCTGCAAAGCCTCCTTTTCCAGAAGTGCTTTCAGTCACCTGCGTGCAGGTCTGAAGCCCGACTTTAGAGCTGGATTCACCTCCTGGAAAAAAAAAAAGAATAGACATTAGCTATTTTCCTTTTCATTTAATGTGTTAACTACAAAAGACAAAAAAAGACTGAAAATGTTTTGTAATTTGTTCTTGATTCACAGTTGTTTGAGGAATATTTTATCTCGGTTGATGAGCCGTTCGGTTCAGCTATGCGTCGGGTCCTCTCCACAATTTTGCCCTGTATTTCCAGCTGTGTTGCAGTCAAGCGGTCAGGGTGGTTTGCTGTTGCTAGCCGCGGTGCGTGAGCGGTCGCTGGAGCGTTGTCTCTTCTCTGGCCGCACCGCTGGGAGCAAGGATGAAGTGGGCAGAGGGAGGGATGTGCAGCAGAGCCCCTCCTGGCTGCGTGGACACGGCCTGAGGCACTAAGGTTTGCTGCTGTTAATTCCCACGCCCTTGCAGGTCCTTCCCATGACAGGCACCGGGCTGGCAACCCTTGCAAAGGCAGCTTTGCATTCATCTGCCCAACCCAGGCCATCCCCATGAGTGTTCCCCGCATCATCAGGCAACATCCCTCAACACTGGTCCAGAGTACCCCTCTCCCTGTGAGCATCTGTGACCCTTTCCATCCTTTGCTGAGGACTTAGGGGTAGTGGAGATATTTTCATGATGGGAATACTCCCTTCTAAGCCTCTTTTTTTTTTTTTTAAATATGGTACAGCTTCTGGTGAGACCCTTTGGAAGCTCCTGTCCCGGTGTCTCCCAGACCCCAGTCGCACGGCGCACCTCCCGAAGGTAGCTGAAAGCATCACAAAGGAGGTATCAGGACAGATTCCCCCATTACACCTTGCAAGGAAGATGTAAAATGCTACAGGAACAGAAGGGCAGCGCTTGCTTACACATGCTTTGCACTGTTATCCACGGCTGCACACGGTGCAGGAGAACACGGCCTGCTGTCTGAGCGGGACAGTGAGCCGTCGTACAGGACACACGGAGACCTGGTCTCATGAGCCATCAGACCATGCCTCCCTGGAGGATGTCATGAGGACTGTGGCTCACTGGGATGCTTCCCCAGCCAGAAGCGGGACGCTTGCAGCCCAGGGTGCTTTGTGTCTTGCATTAGCAGTGCTACAAAATGAGTTTATATCGTGGAGCATTTGGGTGCAGCAGTGCTGGAGCCATGCAGCTGTTTGTGCGTGCACTCCGGTAGCACACGCAGTCTCCATCACTGACCAGGAGCCCACTGCACAGGCGCAGAGCAAAAACCAGACTCCACCGCACAAACACTTACAACCTAGCTAGGCATCGAGTATGACGGCAAGATGATGCACCTAACTTAGAGCCCTGCTGGAATGCCCTTAGGCTAGCGGATAAAACATGCCTCTTTGCTGCCTGTTGTCATAGCTGTTTATCTCGCTTTCCTTTTTTCCTGTTTGAATGCGATGAGTACTCATGCCTGAAACATTGCAAACACATGTGCCGCTCTAATCACACGGCTTCGCTAACAAGCAACTGCTGGTATGAGTGGATGTTATGTTAAATGAGCAGTGTACATTACATATTCCCAGGCAGCACCGGGTCAGAGTGGGCTCTGGCTATGAATGCTAAAGTGCGAGCCCTCCTGCGGTACCTTCCTATTAACACTAGTTTTCAACTGTGCAAACAAGATAGTAACAACACTCCACGACACGGCAAATGCGGAATTCAAATCCAGACTCCATGCCTCATAAATTTTCATCCTGGCATCACTTCTTGTTCTTTTTACAGCATTTTAAAAATGTAGGTTAGGCTTTGCATTTTAAATAGATGTGATTGTATCAAATGCTCGGATTTTATGGCAGCTAAAATGTTCCTAAGTTTGATGAACTGATCTCAAGTAAGATAAATTATGGCAGTTGTCTGCTTTGTCAGTAAATCAAGGGTTGACATTTCCCTGATTTGTAAAGGTATAATGTGCCGGTGAAGAAAAGTATTCACTTGAAAACTTATAAGGCAAGGTTAGATTAATAAGCAGTTTAAAGAAAATGTCCCAATTTAATAGGCTTGGAACATCCAAACTCAATTCCAGTTCATTGATATTTCTAAGGTGTGTGTGTGTGTGTGTGTGTGTGTTTTTAAAGGAACTCCAGAAATGCTGTATAAAACATTTTATGGAATATTCTATCTATGTGCTCCTTTGCTTTACCATAATTGACAACATTTACATATATTTCCATGTCATATTATGCCATAAATTTGCATAGATCCAGATTAAATTGTTCAGATCTAAATGTGCTGCTTCAATGACTCTCAGGAGGTGAATTGCATCTCACAGATGAGCCTGAACAGTTTGGCTCCCAGGATTCCCCTTTCTCCTAAGTAATAAGGGATATGGTTCAAACAAACTCCCGTTGGGCTGCTGCTGCTTGTGCTCAAATAGGAGTGATATTAGGGTGCTCTGCTCACCAGCCAAGACTGGTCCACGGTCCCAGGCACTTGCCTAGCCTGGCACGGTCTCCATCTTTCACTCTGACAAGATCTGTATAGAGGGCTGTGCTGCTGCAGTGCCCATGGGCTGTCCCTGCTTGGCAGCTCTGCAAGCCTGGCGCGTGCGCAAACCAGCCCTGCCAGGCGCGGCTGAAGGTGGCTGCACCACTGTAACGCTGCCAGCACCTCTTAGTTGCAAGAAACAGCCATGGCCAGCGAGACATGCAGGTGTGTGAAATGCTGAGGAAGGACCCTGATTTATCTGACCTACGACTGTCTGAAATGCTCGGGGCATTAATTACTCATGCAGTGCTGTAAGGATGCTTTTATACAGGAAAGGGCTGGATGCTGGGGCCAGATCCCCCAGCCTGGAAGGAGGCTGCAAAGGCTCCTGTTCTCTGACTCCTTTTGTTCAAACCCTGATTTAAGTCAGGAACAAAACGGACTGGCCGCTTGTCAGGTGGCGCTTTTCAAACTCCCCCCGAGCTGCCCATCGCCGGCTGCACGAGCATGCTACCCCGGCCCTTCCCATCTAACCCACCCGCCCACTAGCTGCACCAGGGACCTCTTTGCATACAGAGGCTCATATCACCATTGGGTCCCGTGCAGGGAGCTGGACAAATGTACTGGACAAGAGCTGGTCCAGAGCGTGGCTGACTGCCCTGGCGGTAACCTTTCCCTCTGTGCTGGCTCCCTCACCAGGGGCGTCCGTCAGCCCTCCGAGGGCTAGCTCGCCGAAGCCAGGGGCATGCGGGGAAGGGGCTCAGAGCTGGGCCTGTTGTATTTCAGTAGTGGCCGGGGTCACGGCACAGACCCGCGCTAGACACCAGCTCCCGCTGCGATACAAGGGGATACCATTACCTGCCACGGCCCAGAGACACTTTGCCATGCCAGGAGAGCTTAACGGAAGCAAGAAAGCACTAAATCTGCTCTGAGCAAGTGGAAGCGATTCGGTGCCCGGTGCATTGTCCTCTACATTTCCACATTGTCCAGTTTGCTATAAAGCCGCCTTGGCACTGGCATGGGAAGTGCGTTCAGCGCCGCGCCTGCTGCACCGTGGGGCTCAGGGAGCCCGCGG
This sequence comes from Alligator sinensis, assembly GCF_000455745.1. Taxonomy (NCBI): domain Eukaryota; kingdom Metazoa; phylum Chordata; order Crocodylia; family Alligatoridae; genus Alligator; species Alligator sinensis. Next base: position 391,491 of record NW_005842680.1, on the reverse strand, counting down.
GAAAGGTGCTCCCCGCGCCCTGCCGGCTCCCGGGGAAGGTGCCTGCTCCTCTCCAGCTCTCTTCCACTTTAGCCAGCAATCGCAGCCGCCCCGAGACTTTCCTCTTCCTGCCTGTTTAATGGACAGACGAGCGGCTCTCGGGTGGGGAGCCAGCGTGCCTGCTCCGAAAGAGCAAACAGAAGAGAGGGAGCGGTCGCAGCCATTGCTGTGCTAGCGAACGCCCCTTCAATTCCAGCCAGTTCATCAGTCTGTTGCTTCACGTCTCTTTTTGGAGCCATCCTTACGACTTTGAAGCCGTGCTTTGAAAGCACAGATGGTTCTTCAAATTAACCAAAACAAACCCAACTTGCGCTGGCCGGAGAACGGCTACATTAAATCGCTGGAATTTTCTGCAAACGTTAAAGTAATTTAGGGCTGTGTTTTGATTTACATTAACTAAAATGTACTGGTTAGCGGCAGTCAGAGATGTCATGAATTTAAATGTGACATTTGGCAAATGCACTAGCCATCTGGCCCCTGCAAAATGTATACAGGGCACCTCTCAGCTCCTCACCAGGGAAATGTTCATTGAATTACACTTTGATCGCCATCAATAATTCATTTTATAGGACCAGTTGCTGTGACGTCTGATTGAGTGGAGATTTCTACATTCGGAAACTTTCTTGCTGCCAATTTGTGTGCCAACAGTGACACACGGAAAAGCTCCGTGCCGACTTCCAGGGTCATTCTTCCACACTGCCAAGACGGGACCCGAATCGTGAGAAGCCGAGCTAGCGAGCCCATTGCTTGCAAAAAGAAGCACTGACGGGGTCATGGGCAGGGAATGAAGCCACGGGGTCTAACAGCAGGGAGCTTTTCTGCCATGGGAAATGTCAAGTAGCAGCAAGCAGCTGAAGGCGGATGGTCTCTTACATGGTGTGGCCACTAAAGAGGAAAAAGAGATGCCTGACCAGGGGGTTATATTGTGCATCAGTCCAGTTAGCCCTTTTTTTTTGCATGCACTTTGCCCCTTCGCATCTCCTCAGGTGTTTTGCCAAATGAAAGGGGGGAAAAAATCCTGTTCTCTCGCTTGTACGGGCAAGATAAGTAGCTGGTTTGCCTTGTGCGGTCAGCCCAGCAAAGAGAGTAAATGCTTGAGTTCCTCTTTGGTGGCACCTGCCTCTGGGGCTGGGCCCTGTTAGCCCGGGGCTGACGCCTTGCCCCGTCTCCCCCCGGTGCTATGCAAAGGTGAAAAGGGGGAGGTGGGAATGCATAGCGACCTGGTGGCCGTAGACACCTGACGTGGGGGTCTCCCACCTCGTTTCCCCAGGAAGCCCCGAGGGAGGCAGTAGGCGAGCTCATGGCTCGGGGACGAACCAGCAGGCTGGGCTCGCTGCCGTCATGGCAGGAGCAGCCTGAGCCCTTCCTTTAGGCACAGACCTCAAAGATTGCTTTCCTTCCCTTTCTTTGCAAGGGAAGCATGGCAGGGGAGAAGGCTCCTTCCAAGTATTTTCTATGCTCGATGCATCCGCCGGGCTCAAGGCAGCTGTCCTGAAAGCACGTGTTCAAAAGCAGCACCCTGTAGGGGAGAGGCAAAGGCAGACTTTGCCTTGTGGGTCGCGTTCAGCATCTGAGGTGTTTCACTGGAAAACGCAGCTTGTGTTCATGGCATAGAGAGGACTAAGATTTACCGCGGTGACATTTTGATCTGAGGAGAAACCTCAGAGGCTCATGACCGGCGGCGCTGAGCAGCTTTGGGAAGAGCCAGGGCAGCGGGGCTCACGCTAAACACGCGCGTGCACGTTCCCGTCATGGAAACAGCATCCCCAACTGGAGAGCGGTGCTGCGGGGTATGGGCACGGCACACCAGTGAGGCCTGGACCAGCAATAGCCTCCGGCCAGAGAGCACTTGGGGCTGCGGGCATGGTGCGGGACAGCGGGAACGCGGCGCCCGACTGTGCTGCCCAGACCAGCCGCCCGGCAGTGCCCCGGGGGCTCGGCTCTAGGGAGCCTGAGGAAGGGCCTGGGGTGCCCTGGAAGTAAGCACGGAGTACGTTGTCCCTAGCTGCAGGATCCGGCCCCGGGGAGCCCCGCAGGCCTCCTCGCGGGGGTGGGCACAAGCCATGCTAACTCTGCTCATCCCATTTCAGAGGCAACACGGCAGCTGGGACGGGAAGGTGCGTGTTACTCAGAGCCAAATCTCCACTCGCAGGATGCATTTTCCATCTCCGCTGCCCTCTCTTTCCCCCCCACCACTGACATCCTTTTCTGAGCAGGCTTGGATCAGGATCCCATGAAAACCAGAAAGCAAATGATGCCCGAAAACACCCGCAGGGAGACCAGCTCGCTGGCACCTGGAACTTCGCTGCTTGGAAAAGCGCAGGCTCGGGGCGATCTGGTGGCCGCCTATACGTTTATCGGGGTGCACCAGGATCTGGGGGACCGTCTGCTGACCAGAGCGCCCCAAGGGATGACGACTAGGTCGAACGGTCACAAACTCCTCCAGGACCGTTTCAGGCTGGACATAAGGAAGAATTTCTTTACTGTCCAGAACAGACGGCCGCCGGAGGTGGTGCAAGCACCTACTTTGAACACCTCCAAGAGACATTTGGATGCTTATCTTGCTGGGATCCTGTGACCCCTGCTGAATTCCTGCCCCTGGGGCGGGGGCTGGACTCGATGATCCTCCAAGGTCCCTTCCAGCCCTAATGTCTATGAAGTCTATGTCGTCACCGTGCCCCCAACAGCAAAGTCCTGCACTCGGGATATTGCTCCCACCCGGCTGCGGTTCTGCTCCCGCACAGAGAGTATGCAGGGAGAAGAGCTGAAGTTCAAAGTTTCCAAGAACAAATTTTCGTGCCAATTTCCTAGTTATCTCCAAAAAAAGAAATGAAGAGGAATACCTGAAGTCGGAAACACCCTGGCAGAATTGTCTATGAAACAACTGTTACCTCTGGGTTTCTGGGAAGGCACTAACATGCCTTTCACTTGCTGTTCCTTGGCATTATAGTTAGTATTATTATCTGCATTACAAAAACACGAGGCACAGCAACAGAAACCAGGGCCAGGCTCTTTAGGAGCAGACGGGAGGAGACCCCCAAGCTTTCGAGTTGCAGCTGATGGGGAACGGGGACCAGAAAGATGATTCCTCAGCAGGCGCATGAAGGGCAGGAGCGGAGAAAGACTGAGCCCAGGACTGCTGCTTCATCCTCCGCTCTGCAGCGCCGCATGCTTTTCCCCCCATCACAAGGCACGGTAGGAAACTACGGCTTCCTTCCAGGAGCTGCGCTTGTCTCTCTGCAGCTGCAGCTCAGATTTATTTTGTTTGGTAGCGTAAATTTTACTGCAAGCTAATGACTCGCTAAAGGTCTCCTGGGGATGGGTTTTTATTCCTGGATTTTTACACGCTTTCCCCTTCGTCTCCCAGGTTTGCAGAGCTAGGAGGTCAGACAGGCGATAAACAGCACTGTGGAAGGACCTGGGGTCAGGTCCAGGAGGGCAGGAGGCAGCTTCGGCTTTCATCGGGCAGCAGCAATGGTAACCCTGGGCTAAGTCCGACAGGTTCCTCCTGTACGACGGCCGCCTCCCCTGGGTGGGCACGCCGCCCAGACGCTCCTCAGCCTCTGAGTCCTGGCCGGAGGCAAACTCCTTTCATGCCGCACGCTGCTTCGACAGCGAGGAGCCAGCTCTGCTGCGAGGCAGGTGCGTCCCGCTTCTCTTGCGGAGAACAGGGCTTGGCAGGCGTGCTCTGCAAAGGGGTAAAGCAGCTTTGAAGCCACATTAGAGCCACATTTAGCCTTTGACAAGGGGCCAGGATGCACCTGCAGAGCAGCGAGCCTGCAGCACAGGTCCTCTCTGCCAACGAACACCTGCATCTGTGCCGTTTGCACCCATCCAGACTTGGCATCGCGGACGGTCTGTGCCGCCCCATCACGCAGTGCTAGCAGAGGAGGGGGCCGCGGCAGCACGCCTTGCGAGAGGAGAGCATGTTTTGTGCCACAAGCCTGGTGACCGCCTCCGGCGAGGACCTCTGCCTCTAGCTGCCAGGCCGGCACCATTCACTAGCGCCCGGCTGCATCCTGCACGGGGCCGTGCCCCCATGCCGGGGGCAATAAGGGGGAAAAGCCTCCTTATATTTCTGTTTGCACTGCACAGACATGGGGGCCCAGTGTCCCGCCGTAACAGCCCCAACCCAGTCCTTCCTCCCCAGGGCACGTGGGCAGGGCGGAGACAGGGTGAGGTCCGCACACCCCCCTCACCGTCCTTCCTGCCAACGCAGCGCAGCGGAGACGGGGCCTGCAGCTGGCACAAGGCAGGCACTGCCCCGACGGCGCTCGCAGCGCACGGCCCTCCCGACCGTGAGCCAGAGCAGGAAACGGCCGGGTTCATCCTTTGGACGGGATGCGAGACCAACCAATGTCAACTCCCTTGGCTTAATTAGCTAATCATAAATAAACATCATTTACAAGACCTAAACATTTAAAACACCCTGTTAAGCATCTGAAACATAAATGCTTTAATTATAGACTAGCTCGAGATTTAAATAACACTGGGACAAATGCTATAGAGCAGCTGTCTATGAATATTTTACAATGAGACTGCTCTCCGTGCTCCAGGTCCGTGGGGACTTTCTGGTTGGGAAGAGCACAGGCAGTCCTTGCAAGGGCCGTCCTGCCTCTGCCACGTGCAGCCGCGCGCCGCTGTCACTGCACAAGGCGCGACACATCGGCGAAGGGGACACGTTGGGCATCCTCTGCGGGAGCCAGCTCCTACCGCAGGCACCGGGAGGAGAAGGAAAGTGCCTCCGAGGCGGAGGATCTGTGCAAGGTTTGCACGAGACTCCGATCTCTCTGCAGCCCCGTGGGGAAGAGTTTGGTGAAGCTACTCGGGGGGGATCTGGCCCAGGGGATCCATGTGAAAACACTGCTATCTGCATGAGAGGGGCTGGCTCCATTGTACTCCAGGAGGACAGGACCTCATTCTCACTTTCTCTTTAGGATTCCTCTTTTCCACCAGCAGATGGGCATAAATTAACCTCGGAGTAAATGAGAACCGTGCCCAAAGTGCTGTGAAAGGGCCTAGAGATACAGAAATAAAGGGCTGAATGGTTTGTCCACCCCTTGGGGACCTCAGACATGTTTTTCGGCACCTCTCGTCTCCGTGGGAGGGATTCGAAGGGCTGTGACCCTTGCAGCTCGACGTGACTTGGCCTGGCGACTCCAGGGCTTTCCTGCTCGAGACGCTTCTGGCCTCTTGTGCTTCGTCCTGTCGTTCGCTGTTACGCCCCGAGCGCCCCAAACGCAGCTTGAGGGTGGAAACAGCCATGTCTCAAATCTTTGGTCTTAGAGCAGTGGCCGATTTCCCCTCCGTGTCCCGCCATGTCCCTGTGCTCTGTAGGAGACGCGAGCTCTGGAGTTATGATTTTCCATGTTTATTTTATTCGGGATGCAAGAGTAACATGACAGCCCGGGGCAGCTGCAGCCAAGCCCCTTCCCGCGCTGGGTGCTGTGGAGCCGGGCAGCCCCTCCCCGGAGCCGCCGGACAGGTGTGAGCCCAGCCCCGCGGGGTCTGTCGCAGCCCCAGGACCTGAGCCCAGTCCGACATCTCCCTGTTTGGGTGGAAAATGCCTCGAACCTCCGGTGTTCCCATTTCATCTGGAAAATCCAGATGTTCTCTGTTGACTCCATGCCACTAACGCCCCACGGAGCAGCGCTCACGGGCTTCGGTCTGGCCATTGCCATGATGGTCACGGGCTCCTTCCTTCGTGGCAGGCAGACCCGGACACAGGCATGGGCAAACCGGGTGGCTGCCCACAGAAAGGGAGCCTGAAAATGAAAAAAAAATTACAATGGCAAAAAAAAGTTTTAATATTGCACGTGTACGGGACTGGCAGGGTTATCAACTGAGAACAAACTATGTAAAGACATTGATATCACTGGTGTGATAAAGACTTTTGCAACAAACCCAATTATTATTAGCATTATCTCTGGTGAAGGGGCCGCCGATACTAAGCGTGCGCGCGGGGCTGCCAGGAGTCTAGCTGCGGCACCGATGGCAGGAAGAGGATGGTGGAAACGCCTGCAACGGGCCGCGATGCAGCAGAGGCCGGCTTGGACCCGGCGCTGCGGAGACGCCCCTTCCCTGTCCCCGGGCGCGTGGTGCAGCCTGCCGCCAGACACGGGCTGCTGCTTGGCACGTTCCTGGCCTGCCTCACCTTGGCACCTGCTGCTGCTCTGCACCCTCCCAGCCGCCCGCGGGTCTCCCTCGGCTGAGCCCGCCCGGCCCAGGGTGACTGCGGCGGTGCCCAGCTGGCGTTTGACAAGAAACAACGCATCGGTTTCAACTTTTTGGTTTTTCCCCCTTTTCCCCCTTGGCTCTTTTCTCTTTTTGCACCACTAGACAGAAAGGGAGGAACGAAAACAGAAAATGTCGAACAAAAATAAAAACCCTGATTCATCAAAAACAAGGAACAAGCCCAGCCGCTGACCATGTGGACGCGCTCGCTCTGGGGCTCTTCAGAAAAACAGGAAGCTCGAGGGAAGGAAAACGGATTGTGAAAACCTGGCAGGTTTATTAACAATGGTCATTTTTTTACCTCCCCTAACGCCGAAAAAAGAGCCGTTACGTGCCACCCAGGTCTTTCCAGGAGGCACCTTGCAGAGACCCGCCGTGAGCCGAACGCCGCGCCGAGGAGAGGAGAGGAGAGGGGGCCCGGGCAGGTTCGTCATCCCGGGGGCCAGCTCCGGCTGACTGCTCCCCTGGACTCAAGAGCTGCTCATCAGCTGCCTTGACACGCACGGGCCATTAAAACTGCACCCGGATCCGTGCTTTCAGGACACGCAGCTGAGAGGTGAACGCAGGGAAGCCAAGGCCGGCCTGTGCCTTGCATCAAGCACGGGAGGGCGAAGCGGGGAAGCCTGGACCTCCTGAACGTGTGGTCAAGGGCGCTGATGTGCATCTCCTGCCCTGTGACAAGGCCAGGCTGTGCCGGCTAAGAGCACATGCAGAGATCAAGGGCCAGGACAGGGCAGCCAGGAGCACATCGCAGCCGCAGCAGCGCAGAGGCTGGACGGCCCTTCGGTGCAGGGGCCGGAGCCAGCTGCACCCCACGGCGGGGGCACGATGGAGAGGGCTCGACTGACGGCCTGGAAAGGAAGGGGGAAGCAGTGCATCTATCCCCCCGCCGCAGCGCTGCAGCAGGGGCTCCTCTGGGTTCGCGGCGAGTGGAGTTTTACAGCTGTTCAGGGGTCAGCCGAGATCGGACCCGTGGCTTACGGGACGCGGGCTGAGCTTTGGGACACCTTTTCCTCTCCCACAGAACCCGGCTGGTCCAACTCCTCCGCTTCCTTTGGCTGCCTTTGCTGGGTGCCTTCACGAACTATGCCCCCCTCGGGCCACTGGCACCAGGCTAGCCCGCTCCCCGGCCAGGTGTTTTGGAGGGCAGACCGATGCGTCCACCGCCCCTACTTCCAGAAGGGCTTTCCTGTCCGGAGCCCCACAAAACAGCCAGACCCAGACAGGCCCCCTCCTTCCCATCAGAGCCACGGCAATGGAGGATGAGCGAGGCTGATGCCTGACAATGCCAAGCGTCTCGGTGCTGCCGCAACCCCCCGACAGCCCTCAGCCCCCGCCTCGCCTCCGGAGGCGTTGAGACTGCTTTCTGCTTTCCCTTTGCCTCGTTATTTTTTGCTCTGAAGGACATTTGCATGGGAGGCACGGGATCCATGTGTCGCTGGCGCTGTTTCTCCATCACACAGCAGTTAGACAAGCGTAGGCTTCATTTTCCAAGATATTATTGCTGAAATGAAATTGTTTAATTTAAATTATTTTCTTCTTCAATTATTGGATTGGGGTTTTGTTGTTGCTGCTGTTTGCTTTTTTACAGCCCTGGTTATCGTAGCAGCTTAAGGCTTCTTCCACGTTCCACGTACCGTGCTTTGTTTATGCAATTACAATACATCTTAAGTGTAATGAGTTTGCCTTAACTCTGTTCCCCTCTCTGTGTACACACTATTCAACGTTCCCAGATTTATTAATTAAAAGCTTCCTAATATAAACCCGCCTTACTTTTCTTTTGGGAGACTTCAAGGCTTAGTTGTTTTATTAACGATCTTAGATCAAAGAAGTTAATTTATATTCATGTAAATAACAAAATGCATTGAGTCTCTCAATGAGAGGCTAAAGCTTCACTTGATTCTTTGTATAATGTATAATGTATCGTCTGTGGATGCGTGCGTGTGCTTTCACAGCCCGTGCTATGTGTGCAGCTTTAATTAGCTAAATGCATTTCCTTATCGGGAAGGACACTTAGAAGAACATGAAGACAATTTTAGGGGAGTAAAATGAACATGTTTATTCTCTGCGTCCCGCCGTTGCCGTTCCCTCTCGGAGAAGTCTCCTTGCGCCTGTGTTGCGCCAGCCTCAAAGGTTCAAAGGTTTCATTCAGTCTGAATAAGCATTTGTGAGTTAAGATAATTATCTGAAATTCTTCCAAACCTCTTTGGAAAGGAAATCAGGCTCCGCAGCTCACAGGCTCACCGTCTCCCGTGAGACAGCCGAGTCTCTGGTACCTAGCTCTGGGCCAAGGGCTTGAAAAAAGCCTTTTAATTAGACTCATGCAAAACATACAATTTTCCCCATGTCAGGGCCCAGGTAGACATCTCCTGAGCCGCGATCCATGTCATTGCTCATCTCCCCGCCCCTGGAAGCTCCTGGATAAGCGTCGAGACAAGTTGGCCAATATCTTGCCACAAAAACAGTCATGATGTTCCAGATGGCTTCCCATCAGAGCCTGTTTATTGTTAATTTTGTCATGTGTTTCACAGGGAAAAGGTGAGTGCTTCCCTCCTCAGAAACCCCACAGTTGCTCCCAGCACAGTCAAGCAGGGACCCGGGCTGTATTGAGCCCAGCTGGCGAAGACACCCTGGTGCAGAAGGGACCATGCTGTGCAGCACGCGGTCGCACACGGCCACCCCGGGCGGGGTGCGGGTGGTAACGTGCGTGCAGAAGTCAGGAGCATCCGTGGTGCAAAGGATGGGGCCGGTGCACACGAGCGGGGCCCTGATCCAGAGCATCTGCCTAGGGCAAGTGCCACAAACACGCGGCGCTGGGCGGCACCCCGGCTGGCTGCTGGAGAGGCCTCTCTGAGCACGCGTGTGCGCCACGCGATAAATTACGGCTCCCGTCTCCCCTGTCTCGTATGGCCAGCACAGCGTCCTGCAGGATTTCTCCCACTGACATTTACACTGATTTATGCACGGGAAGGAGTGTTATAAAGGGAAAAAAGATTAAAATGGATTCTCCGTAAATGAAAAGGATTATGCCTTTGCTGCCATCCATAAACGTGCCAGAACAATAGAAGTACACGTGTTCAGTAGAGGAAGCTGGAAGGAATCAGCATTTCATTGCAGAGCGATAGCTGTAATATTAAAGTAGGCTTTAAGGATGAATCATTGAGGCAATAATATACAGTTAATATTTGTACTGCCTTCCCCCTCCCCGACACACGCACACAGCGCACCTCTGCTCCCAGGGTGACCTGCGGGACTTCAGCATCTCTCCCCATTCAGCTGCTCCCTGTTAGACCAGCTCGTGGGTTGTGTTTCAGACTCCCCAGGCCCTGCACTGCCGCCCAGCGCCCCAGGAATACACCCCTTCAAGGGGTATAAACCAGGGAGCAGCTCCCGAAGTCAGGCGAGAGGCCCAGAGCATCGTGAACCAGATCTGGAACCGAGGGGCACGGCCGGCTCTCTGCCCCGTTCCCCACGCAGCCCCCTTGGCCGCGCACCCGGGGCTGAGACTCGGGCACCCGCAGCCAGAAGGATCCTGTGTAAATCCCAGCCACAGAAGAGACTTCCCAAGCCCTGAGGGACGGTGGCAGTGACCTCTGCCAGCACGTCGGCAGCGCACACCCCTTACACTTCCCTGGCAAGCAGCTGCGGCTTGCTCAAAGCATCTTGCACAAGCAGCTTTATTTCAGTTCCTCCCTTGCTGCAAAGTCTGGCATTTTCCTGTGTTCTCCTTCCTGGGCTCAGAGAAGAAAAGGGTCCAGCCTCCTCTGCATATCTGCAGCGAGCTGCTAGAGCCTCACAGTGGTACCTGGTTGTAACTAAACCGACGGTGACCGTCAGCAGCCTTGCTCCGGCGCACGCTGTACTTTGGGCTGAGAGATGCAGGCAAAATAAAAGCAAAAATTTCCTTAGAGAAAAAAAATAAATCAAACGAGACCAGGCAACAAGTGGGTAGTTTCCAAAGCAGCACCCGCTCCCACGGCCCGGTAAGGAGAGAGCTGTCTATACAGCCCCCGCCTCGGGTTATAGGGGTGCACCCTGGACATGAGCCAGCTGTCCCCAGGATGGCCCTCGGGTGCACGCCCCAGCCACGTCGCTTCCCAGCCCGCTCCAGCTATAGACGCGGGAGTGCCTTCAGCACGCCGCCGGCTCCCGTGCGCCTCTGTCCTGGACGTAGCGCAGTAAGGACAGCACCTCCAAACGGGCCCCGAGGGCTGAGCCTCCAGCGCCGACCAATACATTCATAGACTTTCATAGACATTCGGGCTGGAAGGGACCTCGGAAGATCATCGAGTCCAGCCCCCGCCCCAGGGCAGGGAGTCAGCTGGGGTCAAAGGATCCCAGCGAGATAAACATATAGAGTTAAACACCCTGCAGAAAGAAACCCCGCGCGCGTGGATGCTGGAAGGGCGGTCGGGGCGGACGTGGAGGCGCTCTAATAAGACAGAGACTTCCAAATGATGCCTCAGGACAAGCCCGCAGCTCTCCGGGGAAGAGGTGTGCTCAGTGCCCTGGATCCGCACAGACACAGTCCAGCTCCCTGCAGACGAGGTCAAGTGCCAGCCCACAGACCTCAAACCTCCTGTGACTGTTTTCTCACATCACAAATGCCAGACAGACCTGTCCCAGCAGACCAGCATCGTTATAGCCATGAAAGCAGAAATCCAAAGCGCACGAATGTCTCCTGCTCCCCGGCAGGCCTCCTCGGGCTTGTGTCTAGTGGAGGCGGGCAGGGTCCCGGCAGCGCCGGCTGGAGAACAGTGCCGGGCTATTCGTGTGAGCAGGTGCCAGCTTCAGCATCCCCTTCGTGCCTGGGCAGAGATCCACCCGGCTGTGACCGCCGGAAACCAGAGGATTCAGACCCACGGGGACAAGTTGTCCTGAGTGAAGGCAGTCTTGTGACCGGGGAGGGCAATCGACTTCAGCAAAGTTTCACCAAATACATATTATATACTCTCACACACACACATATATTTATTTATTTAGTATACGTGTGTGTGTGTTGGTAACTGTTGCTCTGACCTATTTTTCATGCGTTTTCACACAAGAATACGTACTGCAAACTTGGCAGCAAGGACTGAGATTAGAAATAGCATGAATAGAACTGAAAACTACGTTGTGGTGCCTTTTGTTACTTCCTTTCTTTTATTTTAAGCAGGAAAATTAAACAAAGAGAAGAGGGGAAAAAAATCTCTAGCAATCACAACGTTTCAAAAGTGATTTACAGTCTTTATGTATAATATATATATGCAAAAGCTTCATTACCTTCCAGCAAATTGATTTAATTCTGGTACCTAAACTGTGCCATTTAAATTCCAGCACTGATAACTAGTGGCAAAAGGAGGAAATCACTTACATGAGAATGGAGAATAGCTTTCAACAATGCCTACAATATATTTTTTCTCTTTCTGCATCTACCGTGTGTTGCTTCTTTTGTTGAAGACATGGACACTTGCCCAGTCTCCTCCGGTAGGTAAGTCAATGTAACCTATGAGCCATCTGTTCTCGTTGGCCACGCTGCCTGGAGAAACATTTTAAATATGCAAAGGACTTGAGAAAAAAACCACCCTGATGGAATATCTGGATAACAATAGCTTTAATTTTTCATTTGTTTATTTGATTTGCTTTAATGAATGAGGTTTTGGAACCACATCT
>NW_005842680.1:360163-379535 GCF_000455745.1 Alligator sinensis | reverse complement strand
CTCCTGCTAGACCCCGCTCTGCATTTTGATGTGGGGCTCTGTTTTTACTGCCTTTTGCTCCAGTTTCACACTTTTCCTGCCTTGTGCCGGTGTCCTCTTTCCTGCTGCTGGTCTCGCTCCTGGTGGACGGCTGGGAAGCATCCTCTCTCGTCTGCGGACCAGCAGCGACGTTGTGCGTGCATCTCCCGCTCTGGTTGACTGCTCTGAGCAAGACCAGATCACTTGATGTGCCTGTCACTCATGGCAGAAATATCTGATTTAATGCTCGCAGCCAGCATGAGCAATCGCTGCCCTGTATTAGTTGTGCAACATGTCACATTTTGTAACAGAATCTCGTAGGTCATCACGCCGGCGCTTTCAGGGTCGTGTCAGCAGGATAAAATGATCTGGAATGAAAGATGCTGGGAAGCATTTGCCCAACGTCTTGACAACTCAGATGTGCCAGGAGGGCAGGCTCACCGTCCTGCAAAGGAAACCTGCACCATCGGGGAGAACGGGGAGCTGCCGGGACCCCACAAATACCAGCCGCCATCAGGTTGGCCTCGCCCCTTTCCTACATGGGGGGGTGGGCATGGCACAGAGAGGAAAGCACTGCTGATAGATGAACAACGTCAGCCCCCTGAATAGCAGCAGTGGTGGAAGTGTGCTCACACAGCACGCCGCACGGGCTGGCACGTCTTTGGGCTCATCTGCAGGATCCTCTTCTGCGCTGGGTGCGGAGAGTGCTCCCAGGAGGCAGAGCATCAGGTGTCTGCAGAGAGATCCCAGGGCCTTCCCCAAGCTGAGATGTGCCTTGGGGTCCTGCAGTGCAGACGTGTCGCCACCCGTCACCCACCGCACACCCAGGAGCCGTGCAGCCAGCATCCGGTCACAGGTGCAGCCGCTTTTGGCCCCCTCTCCTGAACGCCCAGCGTCCGTTTGCAGCTGGCTCCGTCCAGAGCAAGGCTCCAGTCAGCAGCACGAGGCCGTCACTGCTCTGCCACGGCAACCCGCTGCCTGCGCGTGCATGTGGACACGCGCGCGTGCACGCACCAGACATGCACTGTAGGAACAAGGGGCGCCGGAGGAGAAGCGAGTTCTGGGGCCTGAGCTTTTGCCCTTCATACAGACGTGCTTATTCCAGAGATGCCAGATGGTCTCTCAAGCTGCTCGCTCCAGAACTGCCTCCTCTCCAACGACCAGGTCCAGGCTCCCAGGTCCCCGGTGAAATCTGCCTCTGCTGAAGCCGAGGAGAGCTCTGCCCTTGCCTTCAACAGGAGCAGAAATTCACCTCTGCTCGGACCCGTGAGACACGCTGTACCAGACCTCAAGTGCAGCTGCAACAGCGCATGCGCAGAGTAGCCCCTGGGCCTTCCCCTTGCACCAGGTCACCGCCTCATCCCTCCGGTTTTCCCCTTCCCACGTGTGCCAGCCCGGCACGACGCAGTTCCCCATGACGAAGACTCCTCCAATTAACTCAGAAAAACCACCAGCGTGACCCATGCTTTCTGCTCATTTTCTTCTGCACAACAGCCAGACATAAGGGACTGGAAGCAAAATGCCTGGTGTTGTCGAAAAGCCATCCAATCACTCTGAGCCACGGGATTTATTTTTTAAATTTCTTTTTCTGCCTTCTTTTTATGGGTGTTTTAATGTCAGGTTTCCATAGCCCTGCCATTGGGAGGGAACGGGAGGAAAGAAACAGGGGGGGAAGTATAATTAAACATTTTAAGGGTTCTCTTCTCTCAAGGAAAATGATCTTACATCATTTTAAATGTTTAAAAAATAGAGCTTACTCCAGCACTTTTGGTGATGACTTCAGCAGCTTGCAGAGCAATTTAAGGAAATGAAGAGAGCTGAAAAATACAATCTATAGTAAAACTACTAGCTGATCCCGTCTGAGGGGAGAAGCAAGCAACAGCAGGGTGTTTCCAGACCGCCGAGAAAACAAGTCAACGTGAAACGTGCATTGCGGACGGAGGAGACGGACCCCTGGCCGCAGCAGCCAGCGCGGCCGTGGGTGGTCTCAGAGGCTCGGCAGGCACCGGCGGCGGTCGCAGACGTGCTGACGCCGCTCAGGTCTCACCTTCTCCAGCTGGGCCGCCAGCGGGCTCGAGCTTGGGGAGCCTCAGCTACAGCGCGAGTGTCAGAGCTGCTTGGGATAAGGGCCATTAACAGCACCAGCCCCGTATGAACCAGCCCAGAGGGAGCCAGCTCCATGGCAAGTTCACTGAAGTCAGCAGGGAAGCAAAACCGCTGCGTTTTGGGGCGACGCCTGATGACCGAAGTGCTCAGATCTTTGCCTCGCGCGTCGCCAGCACCGACGCCTGCTCTGCGTCAGGGATGCGCAGGGTCTGCGGGTGCAGGGCCAGGCACGTGCATCCCTGGCAGCTGCCGTGGGAGGCACAGCTTTGCAGTGGCGCGTTGCTGGACCTGGGGCCAGCGAGGACCGTGCTGGTTATTCTTCCTGCCCCTGCACGGCACAGGCCAGAGGGTCCCAGCCACTGATGCCCGCACCAGGCCCCGTCACTCCTGGCTGAGCTGGAGTGTAGCTTCACATTAGACATCCAGTCTCGAACTGAAAAGGCTGCAAGTGAGGGAGAAGTTAACATGTCCCCCGGGAAGCTGCTCTTATGGTTAATTGCTCAGACTGTTAAAATGCTTGCGCCTGCCTTCAAGTCTGAACTGTGCTGGCTTCAGCTGCCAGCCGCTTGGTCTTGTTACACCCCCAGCTGCCGAATTAAAGAGCTGCAGTGTCAGACACCCACTCCTCAGGTCGTTACCGACAGACCATGCAGCTGCCAGGCTGCCGCTGCTCCTTCCGCTAGTCTTGTCCATCCTGTGTGACCAGGGGGCAATTTATTTCCAAGCACCGATCCTGCGCTGGACGTGCACTGGTGTCCATAAACCTGCTCACAGTTACCTCGCTGCATAACTTCGGTCCCACCAAACAAGCACCTGTGTTTTGCAGCTGGCACAGAGCTAGCCATGTTGTTTTAGGGCCACGGTAGAGGGCACGGGCTGGCAAGGGACGCACGGCGCCCCTGAGCAGGGGCCAAAGAGGAGGTGGATTTTCTCTGCAGGCTGCGAGGGGACCCGTGCCGTCCGCCCGCAGCGGGAAGGGCTCCGATCCGCTGTGTCGCAGCCGAAGGCGGCTCTCCCCTGCTCTTCTTCTTGGCTGTGAAATAGAAACACCCTCTTGTGAAACAGCAGCGAGAGGGACTGAGGCAGCCGTGCCACGTGCTCCGATGTAATGCACCGGGTCATTTCGACCCGCGCCGGCCCTCGAGTGGCACTAGCTTGGGACTCCCCTGCACACAAGCAGCTGCTTGCAGGAGGCATGGCCTATCCCAGCCAGGGCCCGCTTCCCTGCCTGCAGCCCCAGTAAAACACGTGTCCGGGCATGACGAGGACATCGGAGGTACAGTCCCTTCCCCACGGCCCAGAGTTTCCTGCCTCGCTCTGCCCAGCCGCAGGGCATAAAGAGAGCTCATCCGCCAGGCCCAGCTCCCAGGCTTTTGCAACAGCCGCAGGGTCCCAATCTCCAGTCCCCGCTGCCCTTGTCTCCTTGCAATAGCCCTTCCTAGACTGAGCTTCCCAGGAAAGCCCCCCACCGCCTCCCATCTCCCGTCTCGGGGTTCCCACCTTAAAAGCAGTCTTATCTCCTATGTCCTGCAGGTCAGGGCTTGCTGTTGGTCGTGTGCTAGCATTGCTCCTCCCTGCCACCCCTCCACTCGACATCTCCCAAAACCCTCCCTTTGAAAGGGCGAGAGTTCATAATAGGTTGCCGAAAGGATCAGTGACCTGCTGCTGGTTTTACTGGCATGCAACTGGTGCCTTTCACTGGGATTACTTCTGCCAGGCTCAGAGCACTGGGAAGCAGTTTGCAAACACCTGTGTGTATATTTATACCTTTGTTTTTATGTTGCCCACGTCTTAGAATAAAAAAAGATGTTCCTGAATGAGCGGGCAGACCCATAGGGAGCACCGCTGCAGTTAAAGGAAGAGCATTTGTTCCCTGAAAAACATCACTGGTGAAGTGACGATTTGCTGGTCTCCCACTTGACCCGCAGCTCCTCCCATGCTTGTCCTGTCAGCCCTCGCCCCGTGGTGGAGCGGTCGAAGGGACCGCGCTGGGCTGCGGGAACAGGCATACATTGCAGGGCCTTCGTTTTCCAGCCCCTCCGCAGGGACAAAGAGGATAATGGGGCTCCGGCGTAGAGAAGACTCTGCCTCCTCCAAAAAGAGGGCTGTCGGGACTCTCCTGTCACCCCTTTTGAATGTGCCACTCTGTTCCCAGAACACACCTGATAGCTGTTTCAGCCCTGATTGCTTTTTGGAGAGAGGACTCGAGAGACAGAGGAGCCCACGCATCTTTGCACGCTCTGCCCTGATAATCCTGCACTTCGCTCTGCTCCTGCAAGCTGCTGCACTGCCTGGCAGGCTACGGCTCGCTTTTGCTGGCAGTGAAGCACTGTTCACGGGCAGCTGTTTAAGGGCAGGAAAGGGTTATTGGATGGGCGCGTGCATTATGCATGCATGCGATGCTATCACACCGGTGGAAAATGTCCTAAGGGGCAGAGTCTTTGGGCTCACCCAGGCTTATTCAGCTTGCACAGAAAAGAGCAACAAAGCCTTCGCTGCTCTCATTCTTTCAATTAGAGTTGCGGTTTGTGCTAGTTGCAGATATGGCTAATCCCGTGTTTGAACTCACCACGCAGGCACAAGGGGAAGGCTCGTCAAACATGACTTACATGGATGCAACAAGTGGGACCGCGGAGGGGTGGAGGCATGAAAGGGGAAGGCAAGGCCAACATCTTCCTGGAGGATTCATGGGGGTTCAGACCCGGCCCCTCGCCTGACTTTGCCGGGCACGCAGGCTGCCCTGGCACAGCTGTGCCCCTACGGGGGTCTCCGCCCCAGGGGAGAAGAGCTGGACCCACACGCAGGGCTCCCACCTCAAGCAGGCGGAGAAGAGCGGGGGACTTTCCCGAGACAGTGTGTTGTCATCCTCCCCACCCGGTCCGGAGGGCTTTAGACATGATGGTGATGGACGGCCTATAAGCATCTCAGTATTGCTCACCTCCGCCTCCCAAAATCATGAGCCATCCTGATAACTCATGAGGGTGCCTGAAGACTCCCCAAGATCTTTTATTTAAAAGAGATCACGTTTACTGTGTTTTCTGAGCTTTCCGGGCGCCCCGAAGTTGTGCTTGTCAAGGCTGTCTCCCTAACAGCTGGACCCTTTCCTGCCCCTTGCGGCAAGGGGAGATACTTGCTAAGTCACCTGCTCCCAGGACCTGGGACTTCAAAGCCACCAGCCCCCACCCCAAATATCAAGACAGGAAGGAGAGAAGTGGCGACAAGAGACGGGGGACTGGGAACTCGGAGTCCAGAAGGCCGGATGGGAGAAAAAACCCCAGTGAGGAGCCATTTGTTCAGAAGAGCAAAACTTAAGAAGTGAGCGGCAATTAGCTGCACTCAGTTGAAGCTGTGACTGAGAGCAGAGGCAAAAATGTTCAGCTCTGACACTACACAAGCTCTGGAGCTTTGAAAAGGGGGAAAGAAAAAAGAAAAAGAAAACGTAGCAGCTAATCCCAGGCACTGTGAAAAGGTCATGTGCTGCGATATGAGTAATTAATTTTCTTAGAGCAATGTTGAAAAGGTTAACCTGATTTATGGAATGCAATTTAATTTAAAATGTGTTGTGTACCTTGTTAAAAGGGTCCAATTATAGCTGCTAATTCTGTGGACTGATAGAAGTGTTATGGTCTGATAATAGCCCACTATGAAGGGGAGGATCTGCCGGTTTAATAATTAGAAGCAGCCTATTGAATTTTGTAGGGGAGTGGAAATTCTCAAAGAAAAGCTGCTCTCTTTGTACGTGAATCCCGCTGTGACACCCATCACTTATGGGGATGCTGGTGATTCATTTGGAGGCAGCGCTCTGCTCTCTGGGAGCAGGCCGGGAACGAAGCGCAGCCCCCAGACCTCCGCACAACCCAACTTCGGCACTTGGCCTTCATTCCCCTAATGAAGCCAGATGTGCTGAGACCGCTGCGTGCATGGACACCTGACATCTGGGCTCTGCCGTCCCTCCCGGTGCAGATCCAGCTGCAGACGCAGGGAGGGGATCCTTTAGCATGCAGGAGGTGTGCTGCGCTGATCGCTCGATGCAGACACCTGCTCGATGCCACAGGCCTCGAGCGATGTGGAGGGGAAAGCAGCTCGGCCGCTGAGCCCTCCCGGTGAACGCAGGGCCTGCGGGGAGTCGTGTCCCCCAGAGCCCAGCTCCGCGCCCACCACCTCGGCCTGCCGGCAGCTCCCGCCCGGCTCCGCTCTGCAGAGCCCGTGGCCGAGGCGCTAAGTCCAGGCCGTGCCCGTTGCTCAGCTCCGAGGGCAGGCTGGGCAGAAGCAGAGGGGTCAGGTCAGACAAAGAGGACCGCAAACTCCCAGCTACAAGGTAGCGGAGAGGCAAAGAGCCCCACAGGATTTGGGAAAGGGTCAGCCCTGTGTCCAGATAAGGAGGCCACGGTCCGATGACGGGGTCCAGAAGGAATTGCCCCGGACACGTCTCTGCTGTGCATCACGCACTGCCCTCTGCCGCGGCTGCACAGCCTGCTCTGGGCACCGGGTTTCGGGGTGACGGGGGTGCCTGCACCAGCCCAGCGCGAGCTGGATTTTTCCCTCACTCAGCTCCTCCACCCGCACGGTGCCATTAACATCCTCTGCCCCGCTGGGGAGCGTGTGCCTGGCCCCCGCTGTGACCCCGCTCCGTGCCCCTCTCCGCAGCTGGCGCCGGCACCGCCTGCGCTGCTCCCAGGATCCGGGATCGACGCGCCACGTGATGACAGCCCGGGAGCCAGACAGCAAAAGCACAAATCTCCTCTGGCTCCTTCCGGCTGCACCCCTCGCCCCTCTGCCTCTGCCGCTCGGCATCTGCCGTCAGTGCCTGTGCTGCAGAGCCAGCCCTTCGGTGGGCAATTAATGCTGTACATATCGATGCAAAGAGACGAATAACTGAGCGGGAGCTCTCCTGCATGTGGTACATGAGGCCGCCTGCAAGGGTTTTCATCATCCTGTCTGACAGGACTCTTGCGCTCGGTTTGATATGTTCAAGATTAATGAAGGAACAATTATAACGCAGAGCAGTGGGTGACATTATACGTTTTCCTACCAGAAACTCGCTGATTGACGTCACGCCACGCTCCCATTTGTTCTTCCTACGGCGCGTCTGAAGGGAGGCGGCGAGCACCGCGTGGCAGGAGCCGTAGCTCGGCTGGGACGCAGGGAAGAATCGGGAGAGCAGCGTGGCGCCCTGCACAGCTTGGGACAGCCGTGAAGTTTCTTTTCAGAGCTCCTAAGAGCCGGGCCCATATCAGTGTGCGGTGGCCTGTCCTGGAGAGCGGGAGACAGGCAGCTGGGCTGGGCTGGGAGAGGAACCGCAGCCACGCGCTGAAAGCACAGGCCCCAATGCAAGGGGTCCGGCTCACTTCCAAGAGGTCCACCTCCCTCTTTCCAGCCTCCGCAGCTCTTCTGCCCTGCCCAAGCCGGTGGCCGGCTCAGCCCGCAGAGCGCCCCAGTGCTACTCCAGGGCAATGAAGCGCCCGGGTATTGGGCACCACCAGATGCTCACGTCACGCGGCGGGGCGGGGGGGACCCAGCCACAAGCGAGACCGGCGGGTGGGCTGGAAGAGACACCCGCTTTATACGAAGAACTAAGCAGGGCTGCAAATGCAGTGCTCCACCCCGGGCCGGTGCAGACCTCATGCGAGTGCCTCGCTATTCCCCAGCCACGTGCCACCGTGCACGGGGTCTGCCTGTCCCGGACCCGGGCAGGAGTGCAGAAAGGTGCAGTTTGAACATTTTCTGAACGTGGCCTCCAGCCCCCTCCCCTGGCTCAGCTCAGCACACGGTGGTCCCCCACCCTGCATCGGTTGCTTCATTGCCCCCTCCCTAGCGCAGACGTGGGAGCAGGTTTGTCCCGGGCCGTGGCCAGCCCCAGTGCATGGGTGACCAGCAAAGTTTAATGCACCGCCTGTGCCACGACGGACCTTTCTCCTGCCCCCTCCTCAGGCTTTTAACTGAACAGGACACAAAAAGCAGCAAAGGCAAAAGGCAGCAAAGACTGCCCCCCCCCCATGCCGCGCGCAGACAAGCGAGGCCACGAGAGTCCACCGCTCCCCGCAAAGACTCGGCGCGCGGGCGTAGGAGAGGCGCCAGGAGCGCCGCGCTTCTGCTGAGTGGCACCGCAGGGCAGGAAACAAGAAAAGTCTCTTTTGTGTATTAACCTTTCTGTTTCCCGTTACCGTGACACTGAGTTTTGAGACTCTTCTGACATCCTTAACACTCCAGCGGCTTTCAAACGCTCTTGTCAGTCGGAAGGGCAAGGGTGCTGAAAAGAAATTACTGCTTCTGTCACATATAACCCCAAATCTCTTCCCTCCCCTCCCCTCCCCACACACAGCGCTGTCTCATCGGTGTTTGCCCAGAAGTGCCGGGCTTCACCTCTAATGGCTTGAAGAAGCAAGCTTCATCCTGTGATCGCTTCATCCTGGGATGCTGCTGCGCAGAGCTCGCCAGGCGACAGGTCTAGACCTTCAAGGACAGTGGAGTGGTATGGACGGCGCAGGACCGGCACTCAGGACCCCATAACGCAGCGGGCACAATGGCTACCTCGTGCGAGATATATTATACAACTCAACTAATTAACACATGCAAGGGTGGGCTGCAGAGCTCTGCGAGGCTGGGTCAACACGTGTGCCGCTAGCCAGTGCTGGGCTCTGTGCCACCGCACATCCTCTGCCTAAAGCTGGCCCACACGTGAGCCACGGTCCAGCCTTTCACTGTGGTCTAGACGCACCCCATTCCCGGAGCTGGCACTTTACGCTGCATCCTACTGCAGCCGTGCGGGCAAGGGCTGCTCCGTGCACTTCTGACAGCCAGCGGAGGGCAACTAGCATCGCCCTTCTGAAGATGAAGGAACAAAAATTAACTGTCTCTAAAAGCTTTGCATGCAGAGCTGTAGGTCCTAACATCCAGCCTGTGCAGAGCAGCCATCCCATCCGCTGCCCAGGTCCACTCAAAGTGCTGTCAGTCATCCATCCCAGCGTCGCAGGCATGTGCTCATCCTGGTTCGGGCTTTTCCGTTTGTGCAAAGCCTTGCTCACACACGCACAGACGCACAGAACGCTGCCCTCCGCGGGGAGCCCTCAATAATTAGCATCATCAGATGCAAAAAGCATGCAGTTCATATTACGAGAATATTAAAGGGGCAATTGTAATTTCTCAGCTCTGAGGAACACTTAAGCAAATTACCTCTATTAAGAGAATAAGGCTCAGGGAGCTTCTCTAGGTTTGACGCATGGCGAAAACATTCAGACGGGATGCGCAGTATCTATTTGTCATTGGGGTTTAATATTTACTTCTGCTGATGAGAATCCGTCACGCTCTATTACAATTCATAGATTTGTGTTTCTAAATTTTATGCATCAAAATGCTTTGATTTATCGAATAGAAGCGGATTTTTCCCCCTCCCCTCTCTCTTTTTATATTGTCATAAATGTGGTCAGCGATGCTTATCTCATGATATTAATGTGCCTCATTTAATTATATTGTCTTGCTCAAGAAGCGCACTCGTTTGAAGGAAGCGACAAGCTGTTAACTTTTGGCAAGTGCAGGTGCCTGGCAGGGGGAACGCCGGCTGCCTCCGAGCTGCGCGGCGCCGGCACTGCAAAGGGTGGCGGACGGCTGCGCTGGCAAATCACACCGCTGCTGCCGTCTCCTCCCCAGCACCCGCGCTTCGTCCTGCTCCAGCCCTGGGCTGCGCCTTCTGCTGTGCTGCTTTTCCCCATGTCTTTGCCTTGTGGCCTTTCCCTCGGTCACGCTCGCTCCTGGGAGATGTGCCCCTGTGCTGGAGGCAGGTGCAAGGGGTGCAGCACTGGCCAGTTGTCCCTGGGCCACCTGCAATGCCCCTGATCGGCCCAGACACTGCCCTCCCCATAACCAGACTCGCTCCCCACCTCCTCTCAGCTCCCTGCTTCCTAGTGGGGTAATAGCACCGTTCATACCAGCACAGGAGAGCATCCCTGTCAGCTTGTACAGATGCACGATCACGTGTGTGTGAGCGAGTGTGTGCAAGGGTGGGCAAGCAGGGGAGGGCAGAGGGAGCCTGGCGTGGGCACGGGCGATGTGTGCACACTGGGCAATGACAAGGCACTGGCTCTGCAGGAAGGAATCGCGATTCTGGCGCTGGAAGGCTGCCTCTCAGGCCGTGCTCCTGGCAGGTGGTGCCTGCACTGCCTCCTGGGTCCGGTATTTTAAAGGCATGCTTTTGGAGCAAAGGGGAAATGACACTGAAGGGTGAATGCACCCTGTGGCGGGGACCCTTCCCCACTGCAAGGGCCTCTCTGGTTAGGTTTTGGGGCATCTTCTCCGCCCCGTGTCCTCAGGCCTCTCTGCTCAGCTCCAGTCCCACCTGCAGGCTCCTTTGCAGAGGAAGCTGCCCCTTTCTCCCCGTGCGAGGGGCTCCGTGCCTGTTGCAAATGGATCTCCGTGAGCGAGCACGTGCCAGGGCAGAAACGTGTGGCAGGTGCTGAGGAATCCTGCCGCGGCGACCTTCATTACGTTCGTTAGCATCGCAGCTTTCGAAGCCAGATGGGGCCTCCAAGCAGTCATTGCAGTAGAGCTGGGAGTACAAAGCACGCGGCAGCCACGGGGCAGGGGCTGGAGATGAGACTGCGCCACGGAGGCTCTTTAGCCAGGCGACCCGACAGCCCCGTCTTCGGCGGTGTTTCGAAGCCCCTCGCTTAACGGTCACGGAAATGGATTCAGAACAGGCTCACTTTCCTTTTCACACAGTCCGTAGTCTCCTGGCTCTACCCACAGCCCCAGGCTGGGACACAGTATATAAAAAGCTGTAGATACACGGGTGCCTGGGGTCTTCCTCTAGCCTGGCTTTTCAATCAAAGCGTGTCAGAATTTAAGAAATTTAAGTCTCTCTCTCACACGCATGCACACGCACACGCACATGCAGCATTTTTGATTTGCAAAGCCAAGGTGAGATAGGCAAAACGTGAAGCTATCGCAGCCCAAGAGAGAGGTTTTGCAAAATCCAAGTTTAACCCTTGCCTGGCTCTGGCAGTTCCCTACGCTTCCCTGTGCTAACGAGGTTGTTCAGTCTGCGTGCAGACTAAATGACAGAGGAGAGCTGATTTCAGGGTTGGATTTGGTGATTGCACACAGGCAATCACAGAGCAGGTGCATTTGACTTTAATAGTTTTATAAATCGAAATGATGACTTTTTTTTTTAAGAGTGTGTCATCAAAATCCATGGGAAGGGTGCGTGGATATAAGACGTAGGCTTCCCTCCCCTTGGGGAAATGCAGGCTGATCAAAGCAAGGGGAGGCGGGGATTGCGTGGGAGCATCTTCCATCTTTCTCAGGGTTTTGTGTTTGGACCGTGGCTCAACAGCAGTCGAGCCCGGCTGGTCAGCTCCGTGCAGCGCGTGCTCGTGCCTCTGCATGCACTTCCACCCAACCACACCTCCCCAGGTGTGGCCCCGTCCCAGCACAGCTCGGGGGACGTGCCCTTTAGTTTTCCCTCTTAACAAACGATGCCTTCCCCTCCTGGGGGTCGCCAGCAACGTTTCCAACGGCCTCGTTGCATATTGGAGCTTTTTTCTGATTGCTGCTTGAAGGAAACAAAGCCGGCTGTGGCCGTCGGGCATGCGGGGGTGCCTGGTGCCACCCCCAGGACTCCGGGTGATGCTTCCACCTCCCGCGCTGGTTCCTAGGCGCAGCCTCCCCTGTATGAGCGTGGGAGTCGTTCCCCGTCTCCAGGCCCTTCTCCATGCGATGGAGATATCGATGCTCACACGGCACGAGGTCTCGGAAGGAAACACCATTGAACCAAACCGAGGGATGTTTTTGCAGTCGGCAGCGAGCACTCTTGGCCCCCGCAGGCCACGGCAGCAGGAAGAGACAAAGCGAGAGGGCCCACCGGCCGCTCCCGAGCCCCCGGCGCATATCGTTTCAACGCCGCGGCGAAGCCCGGGGCAGGCCCAGGTCCTGGCCTCCTGGCTGCCCGAGGGAGGCCCGCAGCGAGAGCCAGGGGCTTTGCTTCTCCTCTGAGGGGTCTGATGTGCTATTGATGACTTGGTCTATGTAATTACATTCAAATCTGTGGGGATTTCATGCCTGATTGGCTCCAAATTAGAAATCTGTTGGTTTTGCTGGATGCATAATCAACGGGATTAGCAAGGAGCGCGCTTTGGGTTTGCTTTCTGCCCAGCCCCAGGGTTGGCAGGGGAGATGGAGAGGGGCCGTGCTCCGGTGCTGAATCGGTGATGGCACCTGAGCTCTGTCCTTATTGGGACACCCCTCCCCTTACGCCCTCAACCTGGTCAGACGGCCATACCCCTGCCCTCCGCGAGTGCGGTCAGTCCAGGTGTGACAGGGCACGTCGCAGCCAAAGTCCACGGCTTGTGTGTATATTTGCAGCACACGACCTCCTCCCCGTCAGCAGATTCGCCCCCGGTCCAGGCAGGGCGTGCCGTGCCGTCACGGGCAGGAGCGCAGCTGCTGCAACGCCCCCGGAGCTGGGCCCGGTGGCCAAGGCAGCACGGTCCGGCTCCTTTGTCAGAGAGGAATCAACGGTATCAGCTAATGCATCGGGCGGCCCCGGAGGAAGCCAAGTCGAACCAATATTTTCTCTCCTGGGAGATTCGAGGGCTGGACAACAATGGTTGCGAGCGCTCAAAGGGGAACGCTCCGGCGTGGGATTTGTGCCCGTGTCTGCCCCTCCCCTTGGAAGCCGCGCAGAGGAAAATCAGCAGACGGGGAAAGGGCCTTTTTTTTCCAACTCGGTTTTTCATTTAAAAGATGCCGGAGCCGGCAGATTAGTGTCTCCACTATATAGGTTTCCTAAAGATAAGGCAGAGAAATTGATTTCAATTACTACAGTGGATAGAGAGGGCTGCTCCTTCTTCCAGAGGATTATTAACCCTCAAGAGCCAAGGAAGTACATAGCAGGGGAAGCGACTTTTCTTTTGCTAAACCTCCCGCCATTTCTCCAGGCGCTGCCGTGGTCTGCAGTGCCCTTACGGGGCGCAAACCCCACCGAGGGCAGGAGCCGAGATCCCGGCTGGAAGTGAGTCCCTGGGCTTTGCCAAGGTGACCTTCCAGCCCTGTTTGTCTGCCCAGGTCGGTTGTTTTCTGGGGATGTTCTTGGAGGGTGGGTGAAAGCCCTCTGTAAATGCAATATGTGAGCAAATCATTTATTAAAGTCTAAAGGCTCGATTTACTCTTCACCACGTCATGTTTCCAAATACAGAGATTACCAAGATTACAGAGATTACCGCGGGACACACTCTTGGAACCGGCTGACTGGGCAATACTGGTGTTAGTTTATCAAACCAGAAGGTCCCAAGCACCGGCGGGCAGCATTTCCTACTTCTCCTTAATGACCAACATCATTAATGCCTGAAGTTAAGATGAGACAACTGTAATTGTTCAGGACGAAGGCTCCTGATATGTGCTTTGCTGATCAACTCCAGTATATGAATTATGGTAGAAACTAAACGCTTTAGCTACGCTGACAATTAAGTAACATCCTGATAAACATCCCCTTTTGTTTATTTAAATTAATATGCCTTTGTTTCCACAGCGTCGTATCTCATAACAATGAGATTCGCTGTCCCCAAAGCTCGGTTAATTAAACACAGTATTTGCAATCTTCCAAAACAAGCTGTTTTATGCAAGCTGATAACAGGGTTTCCATTTCATAACGTGAACAATTGGGTTATGCAAATGCCAGGATTATAAGCCCCTGTGATCTGTTTCCATTGCCTTATTATCTGTTTCTGTCTGCAGATTCCAAATATAGACATCCCAATTAAAGCAGCTAAATGCCATTAAAACCAACTAAGGATGCTTTTGATCAGTGGAAAACTTCCATAGTTTAATTAAAAATATGGTTTGCAACTGGCCTTCCTTGGCCTGGGCTCCACATCCACAAGCCCCTGTGCTCGAAATGGTTCTCCTTCTAGCGATCCCTCGTGGCTTTTGGTCTCTGAGGTAGCTTTGAGCCTGTTGCAAGACCCTGTAAGGTCGGGCACCCCTTAGCACCTGCGCGCTGACGGAGCTGCTTCGGCAGATTTGATGCCATCAGAGCCATGGTGCAATTGCTAGAAAATCATGGTAGGATGTGGTAGACCTGATCCCAAATGCCTGCTTGGAAAATGAGCGTTTGCACCTGTTGCTGGAGCAGTTCCAGCTGTGAAGAGGACATCCCGCTAGCCTGTTTTGGTCACATCTGCATGGCAGCTGGACAGAAAGCCAGGCGATGTACAAGGCCCTTCTTTCCCCAGACCGGGGACTGAAAGTTTCTTAGTCAGCACCGCGGATGAAATAATAAAAAAAAAAAAAAAAAAAACCTGTCCCTTTTAATAGCCTCCCTTGGAGATGAGGCATATCAGAGGCAGTCTGAACACTCTCATAATGAAAGTGGCGGCTGCTTCTCAAATCCCAATCCTCCCCTGGAGGACATAACAGATCACCCCAGCTAGATTCAAAGCTTCGCACTGCTTCCAAAGTGCAGTAATTTAACTTTATATCATCCATATTCGCAGCAGCCGTCAGTCACTGCGACAACAATATTAACACTCTTGATATCTTTGTTGTGAGCTACAGAGAATGTAATATTCTTGGGCAAGAGGCAGCAATTGCATGGGCAGAGGCTTACAGCCCAAGCGGCTCTTTATTGAAGGGGGTGAGGTTCAAACAGAATTTTAAACATACAAGAAGAGACTGACTTTGGGGTATAAAGTGACTTGAATTAACTTTAGGCTGACAAGGAGAAGTAGAAAGCACCACCGGAATAAATGTAAGTGGGAGACAGAGAGATTAAAAGGACACATTTTGAAATCTCATAAAAATGCAAACTCATTTTTTCCCCCTCAAAGTGCTGAATGTGAAATGACAGATTTACATTTCTTTAAAGCGTGTTGGGGGAGGGGACCACGTGAAAAGGGATTTGTTATCCTTCGGGCTCTTGGTTCCTCTGACGTTTCAACCAGTGACACGGGAATATGGAGGGGCACGGGCACTCTCCCCACTAAGAAATAAAATGGGGTGGGGGCGTTGGGAGGAAAGTCAGTCTGGTGGTTTTCCCAGCAAAAGATTTTCATTTCTTTTTTTTTTTTCCATCCAGTTCCTTTTGGGGAGGGGAAAAAGATCCTCCCCCCCATCTCATATTCTTTTTAATTAAGTGTTTTCAATCTCCCTCCTTCCTCTCCACCAAAAGAGCCCCCTGAATTAAGATAAGGCATTGATCGTCCACAATGGGAGGATGAATCCTAGTTAATTAGTTCATTTTTTCTTATTGCACAACAAGATTGATGATTTATTAGGCTACGGTTAATTAGAGTTTATTCCTTTGGAAAGAAAACCCCAAGCCCCAACCCAAACTTCACAGAGGCGGTGGGAGAGCTTGCTCCTGCTCCGCGAGGCAGACGTGACTCCGTGCACTCACCAGGGTTGTGCCGACGTGAACCGAGCATTGCGGGATCTCAGCCCTGGGCCCTTTGCGCCGCGCGGAGGAGAAACCTCACTGCCAGAGCTGGAAACGCGGACGCCCCGCAGACGGCTCCCACCCCAGGGTGCAGGCCCGTGCCCGCCCGTCGCTGATGACAAGGGGCCTTAATGGCGCATCGGCCTTGTTCACAGCTTCTGCACCGGGGTGGATTTCTCCTGTAGGCTCTGAAAGGCTGGATCCACATCCCACGACATCCTTAGAGGGCTGGATTGGCCTCATCTGCTTCGTTTCCCCAAGTGCTCATTAGCAGAACCCATCTGGAAATCCTTCCTTCAGCCGGTTCGTCTGCTCAGACTCGCGGCACAGGACTGAAAACCCAACCGCGGAGATGGGCTGAGAGGTCTCGCAGCCTCTTCCTTCAGCACAACCTCCCCATGGGAGCCACGGCCACCTTCTTCAGCCGCTCGCCTGCCCAGACCCACCCTTTCAAGAGCAACAGGGTGCTTTCCTTACTCACACGGCCTCCAAAACTTACCCAGCCTCTCCTGAGACCCTGATAAGGCACCTGAAGTTGGACATGCCAAAACAGGATGTTTTGGGGAGTCTGGGGCCAACTTTTGCGGTGCTCCCTGTTCTTTCCCACCCCCCTGGAAAAGCTCCATCTCATGCTGTGACCCATGTGGGACTGAGGTTGAAAGCTCCCGCGCGAGGGGATTTGGCATTTTCTACAACATGCCCAACAGGCTTCAGTCCTTGCATCCAGCCACGGAGACAATGGAGCCAAACACAGCAATGCAGAGGGGTGCCTGGCTGCATTTGCAGCAGTGTCTATCACTTCTGCCACCCCCCGAGAGGATGCACTTGGAAATGACCTGTCTTAACCACGGCCGATTGTTTCATTAGGTCTGATGAACTGTATTCAAGACCAATGCATCCTCAGATTGGGGGTGCCTCCGTTTTTTGGACTTAAGCGTCCAAAATTAGAAGACACTTAAAGGTGGAGTTCAAAGAGCAGAGCCGTAGAGTCACGCGGTCTGCAGCGGGGTGGACGCAGGAGACTTCACCTCTGTACCGAGGTGCAGAAAACACGAGAAGCTGCAACAGGGCTCCGCTTTCTGCATAGCGACGGCCGTGAACATGGGTAATAGAGCGATGGCACGGCGCACTCCTCTCCTGTCCACACGCACGTGTGCTCACACACACTTGGAAAGGAAACAAGAACACCCACCATTTGGGGCTCTGCTTCTGACACGTTCACCAGCTACTACTAGAAATGTAATGAATCCTCCTTCAAAATGCTTCACCTCCCCTTTCCCCTTCACTCCAAGCAAACACGGTGATGTTTGTTGCTGATAGAAATGAGCTGCAGAAATCACATCGTGCTACAGGCATATTTCTGCCCTCGGTACCATTGTATGACTGAGGTTAAATAAGCCTCAGCGCTGTTCTGTATGGCTCAATTTCGGCTTCTCTGATAATGAACTGTGATCTGAGTTACAGCATACAAAGTAGCATAAAGCTACAGTGAAAGGGAACTTCATAAAGGGCTGCATCACCTAACTGCGCTTCCAGGAAAGCATCCTTCTGCTCCTAAACTCCTGCCGTCACTATCAAATGGGAGAGATTAAAATCAAGCCATAAAGCATGCTGCAAATAGGAATGGAGGCGGGCTACCATATCTGCAGGAGCAGGGAAAGCTCTGAATTCGTTTGGAGCATTAAGGAGAAGTTCTTCATTTTATGCTGTTTTCCCTTTACTTTTCTTCTTGCCAGAGACGAGTCACGCAGGAAGAGGGGCTGAGTTTGGCTGGGTCAGCAGAGCTCGTGGCAAATCCGATCGATCTCAAGCCTGCCGCGCTGCCTGTCCCTACAAAGAAGCGTAGCCTAGTAGACCGCACACTGCACCAAGACTCAATTGCCCTGGGTCCCGTGCCTGGCCGTGGCACTAGCCAGCTATGACCATCAAGAAGGCACTTCCCCTCCCAGTTCATTCTCCGTCTTGCCTGCCCGACCGCACTCAGTTGTGAGGGCCGGGTGCAGCATTTCTGCCGGATGCTCGTGCAGCACCTTGCACAGCAGGGCCAAGGGGCGTTCCTGGGCAGCAGCTAAGTGAAGGCAGGGATGGAAAGGTTGCACCCACTGGCAGCACTCTTACACCAGAGATGGGCCAAGGATGCAGAGCTAATCCACACATCTGGGTGCCTGTATCCGGGGGCGGGCACGTTTCTAGTCTGGGCAGCCGGCAGCTCTCTCTGTTAACCAAGCACCTTGTGGAGAAGGAGGACGGAAGAGGGACAGTTCCCAAGGGCTTGCGATAGGGAACACGTGAGGCCTCCTGTAACACGGCCGGCTTGCACTCAGCGCTGCCCCAGGACGACGTTCCCAGCACCTGGATTTTGAAGCCACCAAGGAGCAGCACCTACAAGGATGCGGCCCTTGTGCCAGGCCTTCGCAGGGACATGCAGCCCACCGCCACGGCCCCAGGGCCAGAGGGCGAAAGACCTGGGGTTTGCTCACGAGAGCAGCGCGCCGACCGCCGGCGACTTCGTCAGAGCCATCCCCAGGCCTCTCCGCTCCCCCGGAGGGAAACCTGCCAATGTGGACGTGGACTGACCTCCCTGGGGCCTGTGACAGCCGGTGCCTGGATGAGTAATGGGCACGCTGGCTCGGAGGTGGGCTCATCCATCACACGGGAGCAGGGTGATCGGTGGCAGGAAGGCACCCGCCCTTCTCCCCGCAGCCGCCCACCCCACAATTGGCCGAGGAGCCGCAGTGGCCCAAGCTGCTGGAGCAACCGCCCCGTTGCACGGGGACACAAACAGGCCCGGAAGGGGCCCAGTGCCGTGCCAGTGGTTAGCCACGTACCAGCTGGGTCCTTCCAGCTCTAGCATAGGGCCTTGGGAAGCCAGCGTTAGCAGGAGCCAGGGGAGATGCAGAGAAGCAGGAGGTGTCCTCTGCAGCAGCCTGGACCCCGGGCACATGGGTGGGCTCCTCTCTTGATGGAGCGGCAGGGCTTCCCTCGCTGCTGCCTCTCCCGGCCAGCTTGCGTCTGGATTTTATTTGGGACGTTCCTGCAACAGGAGGAACTCCTGGAGCCCCGGGAATAAATGCCCATCCCATGCCGTGACCTCGTCCTGGACCTTGCATTGCGCTTCTGCACCAGGGTGGTTTGCAGCCTGGGGAGGGCTGTGAAGCCCCCCATGGAGGGTGCCCCCTGTTCCCAGGTGCAGGGCTCACGGGGAGCAGGAGCGCACCACGGCACGGGGCCAAGACGTGCCCGGGATGCTGCTGCCTCTGGAAGGGGAGTGTGTGTTGCGGAGAGCCGTGCAGGGCGGCAGTGCCCCGCCGCACGGCAGAGCTGGCTGCTGTAGAGGAGGGCTGGTAGGTGGACATTGCGTGGCCCGCGGGGCTGCAAATACTGCGATGCACTGGCCGTGCCCCCAGAAAAGGCTGCTGCAAACTGCAGCCGAGCTGGCGGCAGAGCTGGGGCCTCCCCGCTGCCCCAAAGCCCGGTGCGGTGATGTGGGGACATGAATGTGCCCTGCTGGTGCTGCAGTAACAGGCTCTAAGCAGGATTGTTTCCCCCTCGGGTCAATCGTTTTCTGTTGCACCAAGAGAACGAGCAGTCAGGGCCATAATTAGCCACCAGCCCTCTTGTCCAGACCAGTGGAAATGTCAGCTTGCCCTATACGCCTCTGCGGAAATGTTTCCAAGAAAACACAGCCATTAAATCATGTTTTCCCTCCTTCCTTCCTTGGTTTTTTTAAAGCTGTCAGCTCCATCCGCTCGGGAACGCACTTGTGAACCTTAAACATCTGTCAGTTTGCAGCAAATAATCCCCGGCCTCGTTGGGCCGGAA
>NW_005842680.1:340861-360153 GCF_000455745.1 Alligator sinensis | reverse complement strand
CCCCCCGCCCCCCCTCCCCCCCCCCCCTGCCGCAGGCCGGCCGCCCGCCCGGCTGCAGGGTTTAGTATTGCTGGTGTCAGTGCTGGGGACCACGGGCCCAATCGACTGACATTTTGTCGTGATGTATGAACCAGGCCTAATACATTTGTTCACCGCCTCTCCAGGCCACAACTCGGAGCGAGAGGAATGGAGGAGTGAGAGAGGGGTGAGGTATAAAACGATGTGGAAGAAGTGCTCTCTGGCAGGATCGGGTTAAAAGTGATCGTAATGCATTCATCATCATCACCGCGGCCACCATCCTTGGCGGCAGTCGTCATAGCACCGCAGCTGCACGGTCCAGGCCCGGTCCAGGATCAGATCCCCACCGTGCTCGGTGCTGTGCAGACAGGACCAGCCACACCCCCTCTGCCTCGAGCAGCTCGCCGCTTCCAAAACCTCACACCAGCCTTTTGCCAGTGCAGTCTGGGGGCCTGGTTTAACCCTCATCCGTTCTCATGAAACCGTAACCATTGCTGGTCTCATGGGGTAACTTGTCACCGCACCCGCATGAACAAAATGGAGCCAGTGACAACAGTATAAATGTACCAAAAACTATTTATTAAACATACAGCTTGTTTGGAAGAGTATTTATGGTGATTTGAAACCAAAATATTCTTTAACTAGGACTATGCAAAAAATGTAAACGTTTTAGAGTTTCAAAGCGTGAATGAACAATTTGCTAAGTCTGCAGTTCATAGTTTTCAAGCTAACAATTACTTCCAAAAACATTTCCTAACTGTTTTAACTAAATATTGCATTCCTCACAAAACAGCAGTGATGTGCTGGGGTGCACACAAGCAAATCGCTTACAATCTTCCCATCGTTTCCATGCTTTGCGGTCATCTGTCCTTGGGCAAAAGGCGCAATGTCCACTCGTGCTTGCAGAAGGTTCTCCCGGGGTGCGCTGTGGCAATTTGTAATTTAGGGCAGTCATACCAGACGTGACAGACTTGGACAGATTACGTGTATCCATCATTCGTCGTTTTATTTGTCTGTCGATCAACTGTTCTCCAAGCTCCTGCAAAAAAAGCGCCATCTTCTTAAAAGTGATCTTTGCTTCCAGTTTGCGTTGTGGCCTAGCCCAGCGATGAGGCTGGCAATGGCAGCCACATCCGGCATATTGAAAAATAGCGTCATTGGCCACCTGTCGAGTTTCCGTCTGCAGGTGGTCATGCGGCCTAGGTGGTCAAGGTTATCCGCCCCACCCTTGCTTTTGTTGTAGTCATGGTTGATGTCCGGCTCTCTCTGCTCTCCACCCACGGACCAGTCAGGGTCATGCTTGACAGCAGCAGCACAACTTTGGGCTTTTTTGGAACGTAGGAAACTAGGGCGAGTTCCCATCAAAAGCAAAAGCAGAGCGGAGGATGGCCATCCAGTAGTTACTCAGGATGCCTGAAGTGGACATGAATGAGGTGTGATTGACCGCTGACCTTTCAGGTGCATCCCCCCAAAGTGGCCAGACTGGTCTAGGCCTGTCATTTATACAGAAATTACCCCAATGCGTTAACATGGGCTTGGGTAAGTTGTTACCCCATATGGGAAAACACATTCACGCCTGGGGTAACATGTTACCCTGGGCAGTTTTTCATCCACAGAGAGCAACCCGTTCATGTAAACTGGCTGATCTTTGGGGATACTGTGCACTGCGGTGCTACTGACAATGTCCTAAAAAGAAAAAAATTAGAATGAATTAACTTTAAGATACTGCACAAAATATGTGCCTGGAGTAGGAAATTACCCCACGGGAACATATGTTGCTCTCAACCTTTTTGGGACTCGAGGCCCCCCTCGGAAAATGCCAGCTCCCACCGGGCCCCCATCTGCCTCTAGAAGGGGTCGAAGCACTTCTGAAAATCATCCCCCAGGTCCTTGGGGGCAGATGTGTAAAGAGCCTGCACTGCACCCGCTTTGGCGGAGGGGCTGTCTCGGTGCCCGTGCCCGTGCCCGTGCCCATGCCCGTGCCCGTGCCTGTGCAGCACGAAGCAAAACAGGGCTCTGCAATATTTGCAGTTTTATTTCCCCAGCTGGAAGCCGAAGGGCATTAGGCACTTCTGAGAAGTCGCACCCCAACACACGTGGGTTACGAATCCCCAAGGAGCCGGGGGGAGTCCAGTGCCGAAACCCCGCGGACAGACAGTGGGAACGGGGCGCTTTCCACTCCCTTGAGACTCTGCAGAAAGCCCCAGCGGTTGCGGGAGCACGTGGGTCTAGGAGGGCTTTCCAGCTGCCTTCCGTTCTCCCGCTTACGCCTTGTGTGCGGGATTTGTCTGAAAAATAGCCTGAGTAGAGATTTTTGTTTCTTTGGCTTTACAAAGAGCGTTGTTGTTGTTTCCTTTCCCAGGAACATTCGCATTCGGGGATAAAGTGCCACTCATCCAGGAAGATTTAGTCTCTCTTCATAAAGTTATACATTAAAAGTGAAAGGGAAACAAGCACAGGCTGGCGGCAGAAAATTGAATTAGCTCGGCGGCTCACACCACAAAATAAGATAAATATTGTACAGAAATATATTTGAAGCGGTATTATTCATCCGGCTTTCTGGCTTATTTGTCAGCATGTGGATGCAAGTTGCAAATTAAAATGGCTATTGATTCTGAAGTTGTTTTAAAGTATTTCCTACCTTCAGATCCTTTGAAACAATTATCTGGGATTGTCACCAAAAAGTCGAATCTCGATTCTAACAGGGTTTGGGAAGATCCTGCGTTTTCACTCTATCTCTGTGGCTTGTAGACAGTTCAAATGATATCCTTTCTCACTAAGACTTCTTGCAGTGGTGGGGGAAAGAAAAGCCAGGGAGAAAGCTGTGATCCGTCTAGTAGCGGGTGCGGGTTGTCATGTTTGCCAGCTGGAGCATCGCGAGTACCCTCTCGCGCTCCGGTTTCAGGGCGCGAACCGGCCTCTTCAGGAACGGGTATCGGGGGGATGCCTCTGAGGAGGTCAGGGATGGGGGAGGTGATCCCAGGACTGCTGCCGTT
Source organism: Alligator sinensis (assembly GCF_000455745.1). Lineage (NCBI taxonomy): Eukaryota > Metazoa > Chordata > Crocodylia > Alligatoridae > Alligator > Alligator sinensis. Next base: position 357,139 of record NW_005842680.1, on the reverse strand, counting down.
GCTCGCACCTTAAACTTTTACCAACACAAACTGCCCCTTGGGTTCGCCTGGCTCTGCCCCGCTGTCACGTTGCTCTGCAGGTGGAAGACGCATCGCACGATGTGAAATTAATTTCTAGAAACCCTTGCAGCGGGGCCAGGACAGGGCTGGCAGCCCCATGCCAGCGGGCTGGAAGAAGTGGATGCTATGATTCAAGACAGGGAAAGCGCTACTGGCAGGAGGCAGAAAGAGGGTGGACATCGCTGGGCAGCGGCAGCAGCAGCGGCAGCAGCGGTACCGACAGAGCACGGGCTTCCCTGGCAGCCGGCAGAGGTGGCAACGTGACAGCACAGCAGCAGGTGTGAGCAGGGGTTGGGTAGCAAAGGACTTGACATGCAAGGCACGGATTGCCCTAAATTCCTGCTCCTGGCCCAGTGAAAGGTCTTGTGCATGTGTCAGAAAAAATATCCCAGTCCTTGCGGGGAAGTGAAAGGATGGTCTGGGGTTTAGGGCATTCGGGGGGTCTAAGAATATCCAATGCAATTAAAAAACAAACAAACCAAACAGGTGCCTTTTTCAGTTTGTTTCCATGTTTCCTTAAGAAACAAATCATGAAATCCCACCTAGATCAGATCTGCAGGGAGAAGAAATCCTGCCAGCCACTTGAGCAAGCCTCCCAAAGTGAAACGCCCCTGCGCCGTGGGGCTGGCTCCGGCGACGCCAAAGCTTGCACCTCTTGTTCAGGACCGCTGAAGGCCTCTGCAGTGCTGGGGCCATCCTCGCCTCACACACAACATGAAGACCAGGCTGATGCACAAAAGCTTTGACTGAGTGAAAAAACCCCTAAGCCTCCCCCCTGGCTTGTCCTGGACCTAGGGGATCATTTGCTTCCAACCCCCACTTCACCACCCATCTTGTAAACTTTTTGAAAATAATAAACTTTTATGATTAACCAGAGTTTAACCAAGCATTCACTCCACTCCCAGTGAGCTGAGGACTAATGAACTAATTAAAAAGACTTCACTGTCTCAACAAGTCAGATCAATACCTTATCGTTGTTTTCAAGTGAGAAGCAGCAAAGGGAGAGCTCAGCCCAGAAACTCCAGTGCTCCTTTAGAAAAAACTTTGCTTTGAAATAGCAGGAGAGGAGGATGCAGCTCTGAAGAGCTGTGCAAAATCAAAAGCCACTGCCAGGAGAAATAATAGACTCCTGCTAAGAGACACCCGTGACCTCTGCCCCGTCTCAATTCTCGGAGGAAGTCGCAGAGCCGGGCCGGGGACTTTGAAGAGGCGGATGACGAGGGTGATGGTGGTGGAAGCTGTTGTCAGGACTCCACTACAGACGGGCATGAAAGGCCGGGCTCTCCCCTCCCGGGACACCACGGGAACAGAGGCTTTGCCGGAGCCCTCTTGTCCGCGTCCTTGCTCCCGACAGTGACCAAACCAAAGGGAAATGGGAACCCGCCCATCTGACGCTGGCACAGCGGTGTGCACCGGCTCTCAGCGGGGGCAAGGAGGGAGAGCGCTTCCCTCCTGTCCTCCTGTGCCGCGGCTGTCCCCTCTGCCGGCCAGCTAACCCAGACGGTGCACCGTCAAGTCCGTGCCTCCCGGGGCTGAGACGGCCTCGGCCGGAGACAGGTCTGGGAAAGACACCACACGCCGGCACTCATCCTACCGCCGGGCATCCCTCGCTCCTGGGCAGGGACAAAGTGCCCCCGCTCTTCACCCCATCTCGCAGTTTCGGTTCCCTGGCGGCACAGCCGCTGGCACCGGGCCTTCCCTCGGCTGGCCCCGTCGACACCAGCTGGGCACCGAGCCCCTGCCGCGGTGGTTGCAGGAGGTGCGATCGCCCCCCTGGTGCCGCCCCGCCGGCAGGCTGGCGTGCAGGAGAGGGTGGGGATGCCGCGGCCTCCTGGGGCGATCGCCGGCAGCTCTGAAACAGGTCAGCTGGCATCTTACAGGGCCAGACTCTTGATCCCGCTCTGGCTGCTCCGTGCGGCACGGCCCAGGACAGCGCCGCTAGCAAACTGCCCTAACGGCTCTGCACCGTCCACTCCCGCCCCAGACAGGGGCCGGAGGGGAGCCCCGGGGAGCTGGGCGTCGTATTCAGCGTAAAGGAGCCCTCAGCTTGCGTTAGGAAGCACGCAGCAGGCAGCACCGAGCACGGCCCCGACAGGAGGGCGTCGCAGCGCAGGCACATCCCTCCTCCCTGCCCCGCTCCCCTCAGCTGGGCCCGGCGACCTGGTCCGGGGAGAACCTGCTCCCCAGAGCTGTCGCCAGCTCGGCGCTCCCGCTCCACAGTCATCCTGGCATTTCAAATGCAACGTTTTTAAATGCCCCGTAAAATGTAATTTTCAGGAAAATTAGATCAGGTTGGGGCTTTATTTAGCTAAAAGCAAAAGGGCTTTAGCTGAAAAAAAAAAGAGTCAAATCCAAATCAAATGGCTAGGTTTGTAAGGGAGAGTCACCAGGATGAGAAACCTCCAAACCATTTCACTCCGGTAATGGCACTGTGAAAAGGCCCTTCATGCACAACCTTGTGGTTTAAGGACATCTCCTGCTTCACAAAGCAGCACTTTCCAATGTAGAAAGGTTGCATTGGAAAGGACGTTGAATGTGCTATTAAAAACCCAGCACCTCGCCAAGGAGAGGCAGGCGTCAGCATCCGTGCCGGAGCAGAGCCCCGTGGCCTGCAGAAGGCGGCTCCTGCCTCCACTTTGTGCGGCAGACGAAGGCTCTGGGGGGGCTTTTGGGGGTTGCTTCTGTTTTGCAAAATAAACAGAAAACAGCTCCTGTGATTACAAAATAAAAAACTCCATAAAGAAATCCGTCCTCTGCAGCATCGGGCCGTTCTCCGCAGGCCCTGGGAGTCTCTTACTCTTTGAGTTAAGGCTCCTTATATAAAGTTTATGGGCCCCACTGGGGTGTTTTCAGCAGATTACATTCAAAGCAGCCCATGCAGTGCGGTTGGAGCAGTCAGTAAATCAGCTCGCTGAGCTCATAAGCCTGTTCGCGCTGCTCTGAATGGGTCTCGGGGCTGGTATAATACCTCTTCTTATTAGCTGACATCTGGTAAACAAAGATCCTGCTTTGGATACACACTGTCTGGTCTTTTATAGCCTCAGAGCAAGCACAGTGCTGGGAAAGATGCCACTGAAATGGAGCCCGAGGTGCTTCCGCAAGATGCTGCCAGCCTGGGCAACAGCAGGAAAAACCTGGGGCCCCTCCCGAGCCCCGGCCCCGGCCCCCGGCCTCGCTGGGCATTCAGGCAGGAGGTCCCGACGCTGCCCTGGGACGCCGTCACCTCCTGCCTCTGCACCCAGTTCAGGCCGGCCCGGGTCTCCAGTGCACCAGCTGCAGCTCTCCTAGGCGTGGGGACCTGGGGCGGGCAAGACAAACTGCCCTCCACCTGCCACGGGATGGGAAAGTGAAACAGTGAAGCGTGCATGTGTGTATACGTGTATGTGTGTGCATGCATGTGTGTGTGCGCCCAGGAGAGGTGTGAAGAGGGGAGGGGCAAAATGCAGGTGTTTGTTGGGGACGAGTCCTCACAAGTGCAGGAACGCACCCGTGCATCAACTCCGCAGGTGCCCTCGTCAGCAAACCTCCAGCATCTCCGCTCCCTTCCCGGGACAGCAGCATCAGCTGTGAGCGCTGGGACGTAGCCACTCTCCTCTGCCCTGGGGAATGGCCTCGTTTCACAGCCTGGCACAGAGACTCTGTCCAGGCCCGCTCTGATCCAGGCACTTGGCAGGGCTGTCTCCTTTCCTGCTCAGACAGGCACCTCCTGCCAGGAGTTGCCTCCCAGAAGAGCCTTTATTGTCCTCAGCAGTTTGCTTGTGAATTAGGCACCTGGGCACAGCGCAAGGTCACTCCCAGCTCTCTCATTATCGTCCAGGAGCAGGCAGGAAGGGGAACTGCCATCTCCATGAATTGTGTTTGCTCCAAGGAAAGCCACTGATTCCCCCGATGTGCGCCTACAGTCGATACGTGATTTGCGAGGGGTGTTGTCCATACATCATGTTCCCAGGGACAGTTCGTTAAATCAGCTGCAGTCTCTGATGGATGCGCTGTGCTCTAATTACTGAAGAAAACCAAATGAAAGTCTGATATGACCCAAATCCCTTGATTTACAATTACTGCTGCTCATGAGCTTTGCATCTCAGGTCCGGACGCCAGCATCAGCCCTCCACCGGCTGCAGCCAAGACCCTCGGCTTTCAGCACGTGCAAATATGCAGGTCTCTCTCCTGCTTTCCATTCCCATCCTTGCTGCAAAGCTGGCTGAGGGCAGAGAGAAGAGGTAGTGCTGAGCATTGCCCTTGAAAAGCTGAGATCCCCGACCCAAAGATGTTCTCCTTAACGCCCCTGCCCCGATGCACACTCACACGCACATGCACACATGCACGTGTGAAACACTGCGTGCGTTTGCCAAGCCCAGCCAGCCCGGCGTCCTCACGGAGGATCTGAAGTTCCAGCATCATCGAGGGGCAGAGTCTGACCCCCACGCTGAGAAGCAGCTGATGCCATATGGGGCCCTGCTGATCTCCAGCCCACTACTGCTGTGCTATTCAGCGAGCCAACACGGCCTGAGTCTGCCCTGAAACGTGCCGTGGAGTGTATGTGTGCACTGCAAAATGAGGCTGTGACTGCAGCCCAGGGAGGCATTAGCAAGCTAGCTATAACCGAGCTAACGCGGCGCGTTAGCAGTGAGGAGGCAGCTGCAGGATTAGCCTCTCAAGTACCTGCCACAGTCACTTGGTTGCCAGGCCAGGCTGGGCCATGTCTAGACTTCAGTTCTGTGTCTCCGTGATTGCAGCGTCATATAAATGTACTTGAGCTCCCCTCGAAGTAGCTCGATTGAGTGCTAGCAGCTGGTTAGGCACTCAGAGCAGGTTCATTTGCCCCTCTCCACTTCGGGGACCAATATCCCATGTCAGCCATCTAGTAGAGCTGACCCGGAGGTTGTTTTCCTACAAGAAAATTAAACACTTTTCATTTCAGTTGAAATCTGTCATGTTTTAAGAAGAATATTGAAACCCCCAAACTGATTTTTTTTCAGTCCTTAGCAACTGAAAAGGCTGATCTCTTTTTTTTCCTCTATCTCTTTCTCTCTCTCTCTCTCTCTCTCTCTTTGTTTTGGTTTAAAACTAAAACATTGCTTTTCTGATTTCAAAGTTTTGACCCCAAAATGATCGGTGAAAACGAACGCATCCCTTCCAAGGCATGTCATTGGAAGATGTTTGAATGGACAGTGCCTGACCAAAGGTAGAACTGAGATGAGTTAAATCAAACACGGCCTGGCGAGCAGCATCTCTCATAAAATCTGAGCGCAAACAGCTGTCGGGATATTGAAGCAATTTGCTTTCTGATAAAGAAGCCCACAAATGGCGTAGACCTCCCCCCCGCCACACACACGTCCCCTCGCCCCGTGCCTGTTTCCTCACTCATTAAGTTCCTCGCTCATCATCAGAAAGTCACTGTTGTCACAACCGTTAGTGCTGTTGACAGCATTACAGAGAGCCGAGCCGCTAATGGAAGCTCGGCTTTGATTTCCATTCGGCATTACCTTGCTGACTCCCTTTTATCGTACAATGGAGTAAATGACCTCCCAGATATTCAGGTTCAGGTGTGGATGTGATGGCAAAGTTAAGTCCTGAAATTTCCATCCAGTGATAAAATGGAATAATAACAAAATCACTTTCTTCTGCTAATCTCTGAGCTCCTTTCCGCTGTTACAGTGGTATTGTAATATATAAGCATGGGATTCAAACCAAGGCATGCAAGGTTTTCTTGTTGCAAAATAATAATAAAGTTCCCCAGCCAGGAAAAAAAAATCAGATGTGTTTTTCCACTTCTATTACTATCAACTTTGCATGAACTGGACAGATGATAGTTGGTATCAAATTTGTAGAGTAGAGCATTTAATTAAATATCCATCCTCTTACCAATATCTAACATCACCTTGAATAAAATTACTTGCCTCAGACTTGGGCTTGGAAAGGTATCATTATCAGAGAAGAATTGCTTCTTAATTGCATGGAGTCTCATTGGTGTGAAAGCTATTCCTGCTCTGTTATCTGAAGATTATTGATCTGCAGCCAGGAACGGTTGCAGTGAGCCTGTGATTAGTTTTATCACTGTGTGATCCAGGACATTAACAAGCATGTACATTAAAATATGAGGAAGCAGAGAAAACTCATCTTTCTTGCCAAAGTTAAATATCAACAAGACCCACAGCAGAGTTGATGACCCCAGAAGTCTGCTGCATTTGTCTGCACAGTCGTTCCACGAGCAGCGGCTCATTTCTATGGAAATCGCCCTGACTGGCTTGATTATGCAAGGTGCTAACCACAGGAGACCAACGTCGCTGGTGCGTGATGCCCGGTTCCTCTTCCTGGCTCTGCCACTACTCTGCTGTGTCTGATCCGGGGCAAGCCATTCGCTTCCCTGTTCCTCTGTGTACATACTGCTTGCCTGACTCACAGGGTATTGCAAGGCTTAATTAATTAATGGGCCTGATTCCCAAATTTCCTGCCAGGATACCTTTGGAAACTGCTGCGGTATCCTTGGATAAAAATCATGTTGGAAGAGCAGCATTTTTGCTATGACTCCAGATTTAAGTTTATGCTGTTCGCCCATGGTAAAAACTCCTCCAGGTTCACACTGCAGCACTTCTTGAAACACGACTTCTTCCAACTCAAGCAATTGTTCCCCAGAAAACAACCGCCCAATTACTAACATTACTCCATGAATCGTTTGCCATCTCTATCGAGTTTGACACGGTGCCAATCAAATCAGATAATTCAGCTGCGAGATCAATGGTGCAACATTTACTCAATCAAATACATTGCTTGGTAAATTATATCCACATGAAATTAAAGAGATGAATGTACTAGCTGCACACTGGAACTGGGCTTCATAATTTTGGCACTTGCGGGTTAAAAATAAGGAAATCAATAGGCAAGAGAGAATGTATTTGACATCAGTCACTGCTTTTAATACATTACTTTCTTCACCAGATTAATCAACTATCGATCACCCTTCTTGAAGGAACGTGCGAGCAGAAGGAGCCGAGCAGTCCCTGTCAAAACTCGGCAGGGCCTGCAGCACCGTCGCTCTGCCTTGCCTTGTCCTGCGGCAGAAAGGACGCTCGGGACAGCCCGGTGCCTGCAGCGTGGTGTAGACCGTGCGGCCCAGCCCGGCCCAGCACCCAGTGCCTGCAGGTCCCGCTGGGGACAAGGGCCCGTGGTTGGGCGAAGTGAGCCGTGGATGGAGGCGAGGATGGTAGCCCAAGGTCACAGATGGAGAAATAGAGGTGCAAAGTAGGGAAGTGTTTTCCCAAGGTCTCCTCGGAAATGAGCTGTGGGGCTGGGACCCCTGCACCCAGGACAGTCCATCCAACCCAAGCCCCTTCTTCCCCGGGTCAGAGCTGTGGGCTTATTAGGCTTTGGGTCTTTTAAACGTTACCAGGCTTGGCAACTGCAGGTCAAGGTCAGACACCAGAGCTAGAGCCTCTGGCATTGGGGTCTCAGCATCTCTGCTTATTTTAATTTAGGAAAGTGCAATTCCTTTCGCTGCGGTCGTTCCAGAACGTCATCTCCATTACCATTCTCACTGATTGAATGAAGTCCCCCTGTACACCAAGGGCCGTCTTTCATGTGAAGGAGTAATGAAAGGGTCCTGCTAAGATATGAATTTGCGTATGCAAATCAACTTGTTTCCTAAATGGTTTGGCCATAATTCACCCAAAGAAACTGCTTTTCATGCATTGATACAGGAGCTGGTCGGGAATTTTTTTTGACGCCTGTGGTTATTTTGTTGAAAAACGCTTATTTCTCCAAACAAAACTTTTGTTCTTTTTTTCTTTTTCTTTTTTTTCTTTTTTTGCAAGAAAGGGTTGGTTCTAATAAAGGTCTTGACTTGAAACGGGGTGGGGGTTTTTGGCAGGGGAGGAGGAGGAACATTTCTAAATGATCAAAATGAAAAAAAAAAATCTGTTTCTCCAAGCCACAATGACTTTGAGTTTCAATATTCTTATTGTTTGGAGAGAAAAGAAAAGCATATGTTTTAAGTTAAAAATGATTAAAATCTAAATGAAGCATTTTGAAATTATTGAAAAGTAAAGTTTTTGTTCCTGATTTAAGATGGGGAAAAAAATTCCAATTTTTTCACGAGACAGGAAAGCTGTCTCTTGCCAAGCTCTGCCCGGTACCACTAGTGTGGCGGTCCATGTCCCGTGTCGCAGCCTGAACTCCACAGGTGGGACCGCATCCCCGCCCTGAGCGGCAGGGCACGCGGGGGAGCCCATGGCACGCTGAGGAAGGCCCGCCGTACCACTGGCGGTAAGCTGTAGTTTTGAGATGCTGCCTAATGTAGAAGAGCGAGGGAGTTAGACATTGGGAGATGGTCCCTCGGTGCTGGGGGCTTGGGGCAGGACAAAGCACAGGGAAGGGTGGTCCTGGATTCCTGCCCTGTGTTATTTCTTCTCCATCCTGCACCGTGGGACGGCTGCAGCCCCCGGCATCGAAGGAAAGAAAACCTGCAGCGCACTGCGAGGGGCCGGGGGCGCAGCGCAGGCACAGGAGCCCTCGCAGGCTAATGGCAGGGAAGCTTTCCCGCTGGTTTCCGAGAGCTGGGTGAGAGGTCTCCGCTGAACATTGTGGCAGCGAAAAAAGGCAGCTTCAGCAAAGCCTTCCCGAATCCATCGGGGTTGCTGAGTGGCTCGTGCGAAAACAACAACAAAGGAGAAACGTATTTCAGCACCTTAACAACGTGTTTTCATTTTTCCCTTCAAAGTATGATGCCATTTCAAAATCCATTTCAGTGCTACTTGTTTGAAAAGGGGAAAAAACCTTTAAACTGCTCAAAGTGGAGATGAAATGCTTCATTTGACCTCAAGTCAGTTTTGTGCCCACTTTAACTCCCGGCAACGTTATAGTGTTTTCATTTGGGGCTTTCTTTTTTCTCCCTTTCTTTAGCGGGGGAGGAAGGGGGAAAAGAGAGTCCCAGGAAGCCAACCATTAAGTTGCTCTGATTTCCACGGGTTTGGATCAGACCCCGAAGCCAGTACTCTGCAGACGTTTCACCTGCGCCGACCTGACTCCCGTGTCAGAGCCCCACAGTCTCTGGGACTAATCGCCTCCGCGAAGCGGGTGCTGCAGGCAGCTTTGGGCCGCAACGGGGAAGCAGAAGAGATGGGAAATTAGATGCCCAAGAGAGGGCCGTGCAGGCAGTGCTGCAAGCTGCTGCTGTGGGACAAAGGCTGCCAGGCCCCAGGGGTGACCGCCCGCCCGGACTGCGGGAGAGGCAGGGTCCCGGAGGAGCTCCTAGTCCTTACTCTTTTCAGCACACGTTCAGTGTCTGTCCTTCGACTTGTCTGTACGGCCTCTGCGTCTCCACCAAAGGCTCACTCCACTGCTCTCCTGGATCCCTCTGTCACATAACGGTTATTGCATTCATCAAGCTATGTATTAGATCAAGCTCTATATTATGCGCCTCTTCCTCGTTACTCCAAGCCAGCAGGAATCCCTCCCTTGATTAATCAAGAGACGGCTGCTAATGGGGTTTAATCTTTTGCTAATCCAGCTGTGCTGGGCTACTGTGCACCCCTGGGGCTGGGGGAGGGGGGCACTGAGCCTCCAGGGGAATATGGGCAACGTGGATCTGGCCTCAGCTGGAAGCACTGCAGAGAGAGGAGCGGAGCATCCCAGGAACGTGCTCCACTGCATGTACCGCAGGGCACAGCCCAAAGCAAACAGCCCCAGTGCTTTGCAGCTGGGCCAAGGCCTATGCAGGGAGCGGAGAGGCAGAGCCGCACGTGCAGACCCCTCCCCGAGACCAAACCTCCTCCCCGTCACCAGCTACTTCCAAAACATCTCAGCACCAGCAGCCTGAACCACACGCAAGGCTGCAGCCCCAACCCGCAGCTCCCTGCCCACAGGCCAGCCTGGGTTCAAGGCTAACACAGCTGCATCCCCTGCTCTGAGCCGCCTGCCATCCTGCCGGTGTAACCCTAATGGCCCCGGGGTTACCCACTAGTGTTGGCTGCAGGGCCCCCTAAAGCTGTGTGCTGCACCCCAGTAACCTGTTAGAGACCTCAGACTTTGCTTTTATGTTTTCAGTGCAGGAGAACAGCCGTGGCGATTCATGCTAGATAAGTGTGTATCTGCACGCCCTGTCTGTCACTGATAGAGCGCCAGTCACTGGGGTCCTGAAGATTAGTCTTCTGGCCCCAATCTTGCAAACCCTTTTATTCACATGCCATCTGCTGTGTGTGAGTAGGCCAGTCACAAGCTCTCAGTTTGTTCAGCAACACAACTGTGGTATTGTGGGTTTGATATACCCACCACTCTTCCTTTAACATAGCTGTAAGCAATCAATACGCTCCTTTAGGGAACCAGATAGCTGAAACAGTAGCAGCCTCAACTCCAAATGCAGACATACGTCACCTCTCAGAATAAAGTGCATGCAAAGCACAAGTGGGCTTTGGTGGCTGCTGTCTTGCATGTGTGTATTAGAAGCGGAAAGGCCAGAGAAACTGAGAAAGAAGTCAGCAAGGAAGCAGCAGACACTGCCACAAAAACACGGGCACCTTCTCCTGGGGAAGAGACAGATTTTGGGCACAGGGTTGACTGGAAAGGGGCTTGGAACAAAGACGCTACGAACAAAGACACCAGCTCTGATCCTTTGCTTCTCCCCGCGTTCAGGCGGTAGGACATGACAGGACTTCTTTGCAAACAAACAGGATTGCATCAAAGAACTAATTAATGCTGGCATCCATAGCCGCCTGCTAGCCCTGAGTCTTGGCTGGGAAGAGGTTAACAATGTAAGGCTATTGATAGAAAGCGGGTTGGGCAGGATGAGAGCGATCCCTGGGCAGGGCCCGGGGCCTGGACCCTGCACACACGTGCACTAATAGACACGTGGTCCCTGCTCAAAGGCTGGATGGGGCGGCAGGAGGAAAACCATCCACGTTAGCGTCACAAGCATCTCTCCCATCGCATCCCAGGACCCAGCCAGTTCTCCAACCGCGGCCGCGGTCCAGGCAGCTGGAGAGGACGTGCCATCCTGGCTGCCCACGGTAAATCTAGCAAACCACGGGGGAGAGCTGGCACGCCTGGACACGGGCACCAGCATCGGTCTGGAATGGTCCCGCTGGCCCCCGCAGGACCACGCCGGAGCCGTGCCACGCACCGCAGGGCTCGTCCCCGCAGCTGATGGAGGATTTGATTCTCGCCTTCTCCACTCCAAAGCGAAGGGTTCATAAAACATTTGGATGGGAAATTAAAGTGCCTTTCACAGAAAGGGAGGGAGAGAAATCATTTATTTGTAGACAAGCTACAATTTCTAATCTCGGCTTTGTGGAGGATCTGATTTAGAGAGGGGCTGCTTATCTTTATGCCATTGCTAACCCCTCGCTTCCTTCTCGCAGCACCATGCCAATAACACAGCTGTTGTTTGTCTCTGATAAAAGGGGGGAATCAAGGTTCGGGGGAGACGGGAAACAGCATTATAAAAATACTTTGCAAGATACCGAAATAGAAACCGTTCAAAGCGCCGCGGCCTACTTTAGAACACGTTGACGTGAGTAAGCGCTTCACATTTATATCTGAAGTCGGCCGGTAAGAAGCACATAGCCCCCCGTTGCCCAAAATCAATTCTGCCAGGCTTAGGATTGCCTAGATTTGAGTCAGAAGATGACAAGGAAGATAAAATTAATTAGCAAAGCAAGAGACAATCCTGACGCTAGCGCGCCAGGCCGGTGTATTACATATCAACAATGGCTTTATCTCCCCAACAAAGAGCAACACGCTTGCTGCTGAAGGTTATCGCAGGTGATGTGACAGGTACAATTGTTTCCCTTTCAAGATCCTGTGCAACGGAGCCAGACAGGTTATTGAAACGCCAAGAGCTCCCAGCAAACACATGCCTGCCAGTCAAGTGAATTAGCAAACACCGGGCTCCGGCAGCATCCTGAATTTATATTAGAATTATAAATGAACTGGCAGTAATGGACCCTCGCTCTCTTCCCTCGGTGCTCCTGGCTGACGACCTGCCAGACTCCCACGCTGAAAGCTCCCTCCTGCGGAGCACGTCCAGGCGCTGGCACCTCAGGAAGAGGCGATTAATGAAGGAGGGACGTGGGGGGCAGCACAGCTGCTCTCCTGTCCAAGGGCGCCGGGCGAGGGAGGGCTGGATGCCAGGCTGCACCTTGGCTGCCCACCCAGGGTCTCTAGCAGCTGGGAAGTACCACGCCTCACTGCCACGAGGTCAGGCTGCAGACAGCTAGACCCTCCCTTCCAGTGCAGCATGCTTTTCCTTTTTTCCTCCTTATACAGTATCGAAATCTCCGCAGCCAGGGTGAGCCGGTTTGCCCTGGCCAGTAGCACCGGTGCGGGGGAACCATCACAGCTGCCTGGGATTGGTCCTGTGCTGGCTCTGGCCTTTGCACCCTTTGGCTTTTGCCTCTCGCTGTCTCCATTGCCATGCACCGAGGGGCTGGTGCTCACGGGCGATGATGTGCGTGCTCATGGGCTTGCATGTGGTATGAAGAGGTGAATGCTTTGGGGGTGGGCAGCACACGTTTGCTATTAATGAGCATCTGTGCTATTAATGAAGCCTGCTGCACCGAGGGAGATGGACAGGGGCCTGGGAAGCCACAGCCCTGCCCCGAGTTCAGCTGTGAGACTCCTCTTGGCCTGTGACCTGAGCTGCGCTGGCAGAGGGGCACCTCCGCATGCCGCTCCAGCCGGCCAAGAAGGGCCGGCTCCTGGCAGCCACCCTCACACGGAGCAGGGCCTTCCCGGTGAGCAGTGCCATGACGTGGTGTTCCCCAAGGGCTGGTCGGACTCACCCGAGCTGGGGGTTGAGACAGGAGCCCCCTCCTGCAGCCTGCCCAGGTCCCTTAGCACCCACCACCGCATCGCCCAGCTCCACGGGCAGGAAGGGGACCAGGAACGGGGCATCGTCCAGCACAGCCGAGCCGGCATGTGGAGTCCCAGCTGCAGACACAGACTAGTTGGATATTAGGAAAAACTTTCCTGAGGAGGGCGGTGAAGCACTGGAGCAGGCTCCCCAGAGAGGTGGTGCAGTCTCCATCCTTGGGGGTTTTGAAGACCCGGGTGGACAAAGCCTTGGCTGGGATGATGTAGGTGGGGCTGGTCCTGCTTGGAGCAGGGGTCGGACTAGATGTGACCTCCTGAGCTCCCTTCCAGCCCTGGTTGTCTGTGACTCAGTGCTCAAGGATTATAAGGAGATCTGCCCTGGGCCCCCACTCTGGCTGCAAATCCAGCAGCAGCCCATTCCCCCTCCCTCCCTTCCTCCCTCCCTCCCTAAAAAGCTGTTTATCTGACACTGATGTCTACCAAAAAGCATGAGATGCACACGGTGCTCGGGTCCACTGCGAGCCTGTCTTGCCTGAAAACCTGCATTTCAACCAGGGCACAAAACAGCAACAGGAATTCTGTCAATAAGCCTCGTTTTCTGGTTGTCAGCTATCATTAAGTGTTTGCAGATGAGGACTTTCACTCACCAGCGCTCGGCAAAGGCTGTGAGAACCATATTCATTCCTGCGCAGGCCGAAGCCGCACGTTCTTGGCGTGCTCGGAGGAGAGAAGTGGCGCCCGGGCGAGGGGAGCGGGAGCAGGAGGGCGCTCCCTGCGATTTCCTTTCGTTAATCTCAGCTCCCCGACACCGCAGCCTCCATCGATCTGCCATCCGTCGGCTCATCGTTAGTCCGGTCACACCGCGGAGCCTGCATAAGAAAGCGATTAAAATTAACGGGGAGGCGTTTTGTCGTCCAGCCCCAGGACTCACCTAATCGATGCTACCCCAGGAAGAGACACATATGGAAGCAACCAATGAAGACAGTAGTTTTCAACCTTTTTTTTTGTTACTTTTGGGCCACTAAAAAATTTTTGAATGGAGATATGGACCCCTCCTAATTGGAAGTGGGGCACTCGCATGTTGTTCATTGATCGCCATGATCTTTTGCAGACCCCATAGGCATAGTCGGCGAGCTCCCAGGGTCCCTGGACCACGGGTTGAAAACCACTGGATTGGGAGGGTTGGAGGCTGGTTTGGATGGAGGGTTTGCCGTGCCTGGGAGCAGCGTTCCTGGGCAGGGTCATGGGGCAGCTGGCTTCTGCTGCCCTCTTCCACTGACAGCTTCTGAGTCTGATGTCAGACGGCCAGGGGGAGGCCCGAGGTGTGGCGCTGCCCACGCATACAGGGTGGCACCATCGGTAGCACACGCAGCACCGTGGAAACCTGCTGCCCAGCAATAGTGCACCGGGGCTGCGGCGCCTGTTGTTTTTGCAAATTCTGCTGGGAGCAAAATCCCTTGTTCTCACCAGCGCCGGTTTCTAGCAGCAAAAATAGGACAGAGAAATTTCACACGTGGGGCAAGTCTGAAATAGTCCAGCCCCATGAATATTCACCACCTCTTCTACAAACAAAATGCTTTATCGCGTCTACAGAAACCTCAGCTATGTTCTTTCTTTTGCGGGTGGGAATGTCACACCACAGAAACAACCTGATGGGAAAACACGACAGGCCAGTTCCCAGCTGGGATCCAGGAGAACTGCGTCAGCTCACGCCGGCTGGGAGCATCCGGCCACATTGCTTCACTTTTCAGCACGGCCACTTCTCCTCCCCGGCCGCAGCAGCGCAGCGCGGGAGGCTTCCCACCCTGCCCCGTGCAAAAGCACGTCCCTACGGCAAGAAACCTGGTTTAGGAAAATGAAACGGGTTTGTTCTCTGTCCTGGATGACAGCTTCCTTCCATGTTACTCCGGCTTGCCACGCATTGACTAACCGTCCCCTTGCATTAGGTATAAACACACTTCCCGCGCTGTGCGGATCACAGTTCATCTTCGGAGATGTGCCGTTCGTTCGAGGTTTATTGACCTCGAAGTCAAAACCTGTAATGGTCAGGAAGAGCTCGTCTTCTCAAACCCGAGGAGAGTGCATGAAACACTCCAGCACAGAGCTGCAGCTCTGTACGTACAAGAGGGCAATGGCAGGTCTGTGCCTTATGTGACCGTAACGAAGTATAGACTATCCCGTCATCCTCAGTCCAGACCAAGCATGGGGGCCACTTTCTGCTCCACTTAATTCAGGTCACAAAGGGATTTCCTTAGTCTATGTCCCATCTCAGCAGCTGGAATCACGGGCAGCTTCAGGGAAAATCGTTGTGAAGGGAGGCGAGGCCAAAGCAGCAAGCTCTGAGCGTGCAGGGACCTCGCCTCCGAGTGAGAAGGGAAGAAGATGGATGTGCCCAACTGCATTGCAGCCTGGCATGAGGTCAGGGAGGAGCCCCCAGCCTGGCTCTGAATTGCAAGCCCAGGCACAGAGCCAGGCCAGGTCAGGGGAGCAATTGCCTTTCACGTCACAGCCTGAACCCTGCCCGGAGCGCGGCGTACTGGCTACGAACTGGAGCAGGCAGCACGGCGGCTCGTTGGGATGGGCTCGGGCTGATCTTCTGAGAAGGGCGTAAACCGCCACTTGCCCCCTGCCTTGGGTAACTGCATGCTCTAAGTCTCTTAAGACCGAGATGATGAAGGAAAGGGGAACATGCCAGGCTCTGCTCCTTTCCAGGGGCGCTGAGGACCGGCTTTGCTAACCCCTTGGGCTCTGGGAGCCAGCAGCAGAAATGCTGGAGGAAGACAAGGTGCCCGGGGGCCGGAGTGGCGTCTCCCACCTTATCTCTCCATCCTTAATGTCTCAGCTGGTGTCACATGAAACTCCACTATCACTTCCTCTGTGATTGATTCACTGGCACTACACAGCAATCTCTGTAAAAGTGTTTATGATGTCTCGGACCACAGCCGGCCGTTGCCAATAGTAACCAGAGACGGTGGTGCAGCGCGGTTCCTGCACAGCTTTCCAGTCCCCGGGCAGGCCCATCTGCAGCCCTCCGCCTGGCTGGGATGCAGACATAAGGAGGTGCTTAAAGTTTTATGGGGAAAAGGACTTGGGATTTTTTCCATCCCTTTTTCGAGCTCCTGGATCGACCTCAAGGGCCTCGCTCTGCCTCTGCACTCCACTGTGCTTCGTTAGCTGGAAGGCTTTCCAGCGACAACGATGGTGCCTGAACCAGCCTTGCAAAATGCTGTCCCTTTTGTACTAATGGCCTAAAGTGAGCGATGCCAGGCCCGAGCCTGAGCCGGCTGGACTCAGTACGAGGACACCTCCGGGCTTTGCATCAGGCCTGCACGGCCATTGCAACTTCCGCCGGCCTCCCGTATGCGAGTGACAGGCGCAGCAGCCTGCAAAGACCTGCCCGAGAGAGAGGACCAG
>NW_005842680.1:312960-340851 GCF_000455745.1 Alligator sinensis | reverse complement strand
GTCCGTGATGGGCACAAAGAGGAGTGAGGGCAGCAGGAGGGCAGCAAGAGGCAAGCAAGGTGCAGGGCTGGGAAGGGGGCAGAAGTTTCCAAAGCCAACCCCTGCCTACACCCGCCGGACCGTGGGGCACGTACCATGGAGTGAGAGGGTGGGAGGTGCTTTGCTGCCCTACAGACCCAGCTTCCAAGCAGAGGCGATAGCAGGTCCCTGGGCCATCGACACACCCACGAGCGCATGCATGGAAAGAGCCTTGGCGCCGGCTTTGCCAGGCCGTGGGCTGCTGCACGAGGCACGGGGCTGGCCAGGGCTCCAGCCGCGGGCACCATCCCCGGCGTGCTGGACACTGCTGCCGTAGCCCGGGGCGTGGGGCAACGCTCTTCTGGCTCCAGATGCTGCCGCTGCCGGAGCTGCGTCCCGGCGGCAGAGTCCGTGCCGCAGGGTCGGGTTCGGCCCCTTTCTGCTCTTTCTTGTTTTTTCCCCCTTTTCTTTCTTACAGCTGCTGCTTGGCTTGGTTTTGCTGCTTTTTTATTGCAGGCGCAGGCAAACCTTCCCAATGCTGTTCCCCGGCAGATTTACAGCAACGGTCTCCATCACGCAGCTCCACCTAAAGCTTCAAATGCATCTAAACAGACTTTGCTTTAGAAATACAAGCAAGGCATAACGGACGTGGGCATTTCCCGTGCACGCTGGCATTTGACTTTCCAGCCGGTTCTCGCAGCAGGGGCTGCAGAGCTGCTTAGGAAAACCAGCAGAAACCTTTCCCTTCATTGGAAAGTGTCCATTCTTCCGAGCCACGGCCGCTTGTAAAAAGGTTCATTTCAGCCACTCTCCAAAATCAAGAATTTGGGGGGGGGGGTGTTCAAAATGGTCCAAACCTCCTATTTTTGACAGTTGAAAGCTAAACCCAGCGGGCCCCAGAGGCACCTTCACACAGTAAGCAAGGTGTCTGTCTGCCCTCGCTGGGCGCTCAGGCCTGGCCCACCCCAGCGCCGCCCCGGCGATGCCCTTGGAGGCCGCTGTTACGAAGCTGCTCTGGTTGAAGAATAAGAAAAGCTGCTAGAGCAGAATATTTTGCACCGGGCAGCGCGTTCGCATATGGCAACGCGAAGGTGAGGGCGGGAGCGCCGTGCGTACAGGAATGCGCGCAGGGATTAGCACGTACATCATGACTTAAACAATCTCATTTGTAAATCTGAACGGAGCTGAAGGAGCACAATTCTGCAGAGAAATCTCCTTAGCTAATTGCCGCAGTTTGGTTCAACTGGCTCTTTGGCAGCGTGCCCTGAGCTTATCACAACAATTAAAAATGAAAACACCCTCCACTTGCTCGGCTTTTTATTAGCGGGATCTGGGGAGGAAGCAGTCCCCTCCCCGCCCCGACAGCTCTTCCCTCGCTGCCTCCCTCTGCAAGCTGCGTGAAGGTCGGCCCTAAACTGCAGAGAAACTGCTCGCGCCGAGCGCAACCCGCCTGCCCGTTCGGTGCGGCGCTCAGCGCTGAAGGAAGGACGTGGCCCAGGGAGCGCGGCGGGGCTTGAGGCACCGCTTGTTGCAGTGGTTTGCACGGCGCCAGAGACAGCTTGTCGTGCGCGGGTCTCTGTTGAGGCAGGTTGGTACCGGCCGAGCCCTGCTGGCCGGCGTGCTCGGACTGAGGCTTCTCCAGTCTCCATCCACGTTTAGACAACTCAATTAAAGTGCCTGGATTTTCCAAGAGTCAACTCCCGACCACTTCAGCAGAAGCTGAGTGCAATCAGTTTAATTACGCTTAGGGCCTAACTGTTCATTTTGGAACGTGTGTTCAGGCGCACGAGCCGCTGCACTGGGGTTAACTGTAGCTAGCGACCGTGAACTGCAAGTCGGACGGCAGGGTCTGAATATGAGTGTGAGACACGGCTGCTTGACTGAGTAGGAGCTGCTCGCACCAGCGGCAGTTGTAAGACGGGGCTCGTTGCACCCGGGGCTGGCGCCAGGCCGACATGAAGCTGCCGAGCTAGAAAGGGCTGCAAAGACTTTGGCGAGAAGTGATGTCTTTGGCATGGCGGTCTCCAGCTGTGCAGGTTCATCTGACAACCCGTGCTTGTCCACGGGCCACGCTTTAATTCACAATGTGAGCGTTTAGCCTGAGAGGTTGCAGACCTGGCTCCCTGGCAGCTGCGGGCTCTTCCCAGTCGAAAGGCCAGCAGCACCAGGAGTGAACTGCACGCCGTGCAGGGCTCGGTGGCTGATAGACGAGATGGTGCTGATCTGCAGGCCACGGGGCTGTTCAATAGCAGGGCAGGTCTCGCCCGTGGGCTGGCAGCCAGGCGGACAGGCTGGCAACAGCCACCGGGCCGGAGGAGTCACCTGTGCTGGGCACGACGTGCCGCCGTCACCCAGGTGCACGTTTTGTGCCAAGTTAACGCAGTATCCAGCGAGCCCCTCTCTTTCGGAGCAATAACCGGTGATGGATAACAGGCACTTCGCAGCTGCTTTTCACAAGACTTAATGAGGTAAACTAATTGTAAACGGTGCCAAAACAGGGAGCTTAATGACACTTCTGCTCTGGAAAGGAATTTAAATCCAGAGGAATCCCTGATATTTCAGAGGCGGGCATTCAGGAGCTGCACCAGGTTCACCGGCGAGAAGCTATTTCCTCACCGCCAGGCTCAGCAATCCCTGCAAACCAGACGCGGACGACCGCTGACCCGCTCGTTTCAGCTGCTGAAGAGGGTCTGGGGTTCAAGGCCCGGGCAGAGGGGGAGCAGCTCGGGCATTCACCCCGGTCCTGGCTCCCGCTGCTTTGCCTGGCTTGCCTGCCTCTGCCTGTACCAGGCTAGCACCGAGACGCCAAGGAAGGAGGCACTGAGACTTGGCTCTAGGGCCAGGAAATAGGGGGCTGTTCTCGCTGCCTCTGTCCGACTGAAGTTTAATGGGCTGCCTGGCAGCTTTCAGACAAGAATAAGCATGTAGCTTCCGACTCACGAAACGCTGGTATAAATTCATGGTTTCATATTCCCCTGTGGGCGAGGCTCTGGCGTGCTGCGCCTTCTGTTTCCCACCGTTGTGCTCCCGGGGCCGAGATGCATTTGCAAACTTGCCTGCCCCGTGTCAGAGCGTGGCGTAGCCGGAGGGGCCGGGAGGAGATGGGTGCAGCAGCTCCAGCCTTCCTCTTCTCCCGCATCTCTTTGCAATAGTCCAGGTTCCTGGCGCAGCCGGCCACGGGTGCGTCTAGTCCAGCCCTCTGCCCCAGGCAGGATTGCCCCTCACTAAACCATCCCAGTCAAGCGTCTGTCTACCCTGCCCTCGAAAACTTCCAAGGATGCAGTTTCTAGTCTACCACCTCGCTGGGCAGCCTGGTCCGATGCTGAACCCCGCTCTCATCTCCAGCCCAGATCTCCCCTGCTGCAAGGATCATTGCTCCTCGTAGCTACAGAGAATAGTCCATCCTCTATGTTATATTATTACTATCTATATTTTGCAGCTATAACCACGCTTCAGGTATTTGAAGACTGCTATCAAATCCGCCCCAGGGCTTGTCTTCTCAGACTGAATGCCCCTAGTTCTTGCAGCCTTTCCTCGTTACTCAGGTTTCCCAGGCCTCTAACCATGTTTGGACTCTTTATAATGTGTCCACATCTTCCCTGGAGTGCGGGGCCCGAATCTGGAGATGATAGATCTCAATTTTTCCCCTTCCCAATCTGTTCCTCTCCCCAGACAGTCAAAGGGGCTTCTGATGCTCAGCACTTGCGAGCAGGGCAGGCCACACCACCCGCCTCAAACACTCCCAGAGCAAATGCAGTAAAGGAGCAGAAACTGCAAAGACCCCAGCAGCAATGAAGAGGGACTGTGCTTTGGATCACCTTCTGACGCTGCTTTGCAAGGCGTGTGCTTCCCTAGCAAGCAGGATGTTAATGGAGCTGAGTGCAAGCCAGCGCCCGTGGAAGGACGGAGGATTTGTGCAGGCTGCCCCCCCCCCAGTTCTTGGCTCCCACCTGTGGCTGAGCTCAGCGTGGGTGGCACCGCAGTGCATTCAAATCCTGACCTTTCCTAAATCCCTCTCTGCCTGCCCAGCAAGCCGCCACAGCTGGGAGCGAAAGGAAGCCGTGGCAGGACATGAGCAGTCTGAATATCACTCTCCTTGAACAGCTCTGAGATGTTCAGGGGCATCAAACCTTTAAGAGCTCTGAATGGCATTTTTCGCCGCGCTGCCTCCCTCCGGAAAGGTCGGGCGGGAGTTAAACTGGAGGCTGCTCCTCTCTCCATCTCAATCAGCCCATGCACACACTTATCACATTTCACTCCCGTCTCCTGACGCTGATGAAATGGATGATCTGATCTGAATTCTCCCCGCGCTGCACGGATGGAAACCAGGGATGGCAGGGAGCGGCACGGGAGCGACGGAGGAGGCCGTGTACCCAGGGCTTTCTCTCTGGCTGCCTTCATCATCAGGGGCACGGTTCAAGGAAGCTGTAGTGAGGCCACGGTGTCATCTCTGTGTGTTAGGAGTAAGGTCTCCCTTTGCCGCTCGCTCGCCAGTTGCTCTAGACGTCGCCATGCTCCACCTCCCGTTGCAGCCACGAGGAGCAGCTCCGGCGTTGGGCCTCGCTCCTGCAGCAGCACGGGGAAGTCACCTGATTTTTGACTGACTGGTGCTCGCAAAAAGAGCAGCTTGAGCCCTGAACACCACGGCAGGAGGCGGAGGAGAGGGAGGGCAGGGAGAGGGTCTTAAAGGAAGGAAGAAGGCTGGCTGAGCAGGGAGCAGAGGGAGAAGTAAAGGGATGGGCAGAAGGAGATGGAGGGGGAAGGGAAGGGAAGGAGCCGGCAAGAGGTGAGAGTCAAGGGAGGCCTCCAGACATATAGGGTGGAGGATGCAGAGCACAGCCACGGGGGTCTTTGGGTCACGGGCCAAAAGACGGAGAGCCGTGGAGCAGAGAGGCGGAGAGGGCGCTATGGGCAGCGCTGCAGACACATCCTGCACCGCTGTCACCTACAGCCGCCCGCGACAGGTGCGGGGATGACACTCACGCACTGGCACGCAGCGCTGGCGCTGCCATCCCCGCGACACGGTGTTACCGTGCTGCGCCTGGGCCCGCCACTCCCGCAGGGCTTCGCCGACCCGCAGCAGCTGGACTGGCGGGGATCGGGGCCCTCCCAGAGCAGAGGCGAGAGGGGCCAGGTAGCGCCCCGGAGCGGCTCTCCATGGGCCCCTCCATCAGCCGGAGCCAGCCGTATGTCTCCGCCCGACCTTCGTTAGGGTGCTGCTAATGAGTCATTTCCAAAGCCTCCTCCTTGCCTCTTCCTTTCTCCTAATTACACATGAGCAGATGTGCTGTGATATTACTGGTGACACTGATGAACCAGCAATTGAAATAATCACGTTCCAGGAGAGGCTTCCACCCCCCACGCCCCTTAGCTGAACACGTTCCCAGGTGAGCAGCCGGGAGCGGGAAGGTAAACCCCTCCGAGGTAAACGGCGGCTTCCACCTTCCCTGCCCCGTGCCGGTGGCACCGAGCGGTCATCGCTGCCACGGAGACTGCTCACGGCCGCCACGCAGCCGGCAGGGAGGCTCCGTGCCACCAGCACCCGGCTCTGCCCGTGGACGTGAGCTTGCCCGTCACACTTTGCTTGAGCAAACTGTTAGCAGCCTGCACTGGGCAGGGGGAACAACCTGTTGCTGGGTATTTTGGTGCTGCTGGGGCAGCTCCTGGCAAGCAGAGGAAGACCCGGGGTGCAGGGGCCCAGTGCTGCGCTCATGCAGGTGGGATCCCAGCTCCATCCTTGCAGTCTCTGTCCCCAGACGGTCACTAGGGACCAGTTATCCACTGAGGAGTGACCACGGCTACCAGCAGCCCAGGGAAGAGGGCGTCCCTTGCCACTCGCTGTCTTCCAGCCCGGCCAGGCTGCCCTCCTGGGGGGCCACATTAGCCAAACACCAGTTAGGTCGCAGCGACACCCGGGTGCTGGGCTCCCACCAGGGCGAGTGCTGTGCCGGAGCCTGGGGGTGGGCGCCCGGCCCCTGCTGGCTGCACCCCCACCAGCCCCTGGCAGCGAGGCCGTGGCAATGCCACGCTGAGCTGGGCCCAGGGCAAGGCCACAGGAGTGCCACAGCGGTGCAGCTCCAGATGTGTGCAGCTGTGCTCTGCCTGCCTCCTCCCACCCGCACAGCACTTCCAGGGGGTGCTGGCTCATCCTGCAAGTGGATGCGGGGTGCCCAGACCTGCTGTGCGGCTGCTGCTCCACGGGCCCTGCTCCCAGCTCCGCGGGGAGTGCCGAGGGGCAGGGGGCGCAGCTCTCGTCTGGCTGTCCGCCCCCTGCACCCTGACAGCCCTCCCGGCTGCCCGCGCTGGCAGTGAGGCCGTGCCCAGATTTCTTCTGCCGCTGCATCTCAGCAGGCACGTGGCAGTTCGGCATTGCTCGTGTCTCCCTCTGTCGTGCCAGCCTTTCCCGTCGAGGAGCTGGCCCCATCTCCCGCCAGGTGCTTCTTTGTCCTGATGCTTGAGTCCTGCTTCCTTCTCATCCATTGCGATTCACCAGTCGTGGCACGTGTCAATCAGAGGGAGATGGACGAGCCCAGGGTGAAATAATTGTGCCAGCGGCACCTCATCGCCCTACCTGGCCTGCAGAGGAGATCACTAAAAATAAAATAAAGCAAACATCTCGCTCACCCGTACTGCACCTGCTCTCTCCGCACCCTGAGCCAGGGGAAGCCCAGGAGCATCTTGCCTGAGAGCTCATGTGCACACGAACCAGGACGCCTTCACAGGCGCCAGGCAAACCAGTCCTAACTGATTTCTCCTGGTAGCTCTCCTCGTTCTCCTTGCGGCCACTTGAAGGGATCCTTAGCGGTACGGTGTCAGTAACACTTCACATTTCCGTGAGTTTCTTTATGTCACTAGTGGTCAGCTGAAGTTAATTTGACCTTTGGACTCCGTTTTTGTGTGTGCCTCGTCTTGGCATCCGGTACGATTTGCATTTGGCAATACTGCCACTCAGCCTAACAAATGACTTTCTTTCCAAACTGCCTTTGAAGTATCTGAACTTAATGGACTATAACATTTATGAACATCTGAGTTCTTCTCTCAGCAGCTGCACCAGGTTATTGATGACCTAATTGAAATGCTGGAAAATATATCCAGCAGTATATGGGAAGCAGCAGACTACTCAGTAGTGGGATCCTAGTCTTGGAAGCGCATGCTTTGCACGCTCTTCATTAGAAGCATGCCATATATTTTCAGCTATGTTGAAAAAACAAGAGTCTGATGTGGAGAGACCAGAGGCAGAAATATCCACACCCTCACGCAGGAAGAAGGCTGAGATTCATTCATTCTGCTCGGCCCGGTGCCTGCTCAGAGATGCAGACTCGACCTGTTACGAGCTGCTTTCTGCTTTGCACCTGTAATTCTCTTGCACCGATAATTGGGTTCAGCTCATGTATCCAAGGAGGGAGCTTCTTGACACAAGCTCTCCTCCAGTTAGAGTATGCTAAGAGTTGGTTTCTGGCAGGCGGAGAAGTGGCACTGGCACTGGCACCTCATGTGACCCTGTTCCACCTTGCCTGAGTCCCTGAGAAGTCACCAATACGTCTATCCTAGTGTTGCACCAACACTTTGTCTCAAACCTAAGTCACAAAGACGCAGCAAGTGGGAGACGAACCCACCTGCCTGTTGGGTCTGTGGTTTACAGTTATCAGACATGTCTCAGAACGACACGCAGCCGGCTGGGACATGTCCTGGCTTCTGGGGATTCTCCATTGATTGCATATTTGTAAATGGGGGATAGAAGCACCTGCAGGAAGCTTTTACAGACCGGCCCACGTTCCCATTACTCTGGATGTGCAGGACTCATGGAACCACTATTCGGCATCACAGGCAGCTGGGGAAGCTGCCTCTGGGACACGAGCTGCTTTTGAACTTGAGCTTCATTGATCTGAATATTAGTGCTGCAAAAGGCATGTGTCAGAGTCCGATTTTCACATGCAACTGGGTGTCTTCCTGCTGGGTTGCAGCCTGTAGTGCCCATACTAGGAGTGGATGGTTCTTGCAAGCAAAGCATGGCCTGTCCACGGCAAAGGCAGTGTCATATGGTGAGCATCTTTTGCAGCCTTCTGTGAGGTTCTGGCTTATGCACAATAGGTGCCTTCCAATCTGCTCGCATTTGCACTCCTGTCTTTTCCACACCTGGAGCAGGGAGTCTTTAATCTCTTCTACACCATCAGAGCCTCTCCAGAAATCCACGGGGGGTGATACAGTCCTGGAAATGTTCTAATTGGCCATAAGATGCCACCATTGCTCCATAGAAATGCAGCTGGCACACATTCCCTGCAACACTTAAATACCTTGAAGTTTGAAAATGCCCATTTAGGTTCTTAGTAATGTCTCCAATTTCATTCCTCTCAATATTTATCCAGCAGTCAATTGATAGCAACCACTTTGCTTTACACTGATTGGCACATAATTAAGCAAAGGAAAGGAAGTCATAATGTTTAGCAGCAGTATAATTTGAATATTCAACAATAACAGGAAAGAGATGAACGTTGTGCTATTAAAAATAAATAGGGGATGTCCTATTAGGAGGTGTATTTAGTTCCCATGCAATGAATAGCTGCAGGCGCTCCATTACATTTTATTTTATTCTGATGGTACTCCACTTATAAGATGGCTACAGCAGGAAGAAAGACTGATATAGGAAAAATAGGAACAAACTACAGAGGAGAGGGAATCCAATTTGTATCGTGCAGCAGATGGAGGTTGAACCATTTCTGGCACTGTCCACGCAGCTGGATTTCCTCCCCTGGCCCAGCTGGCTAAGAGAAGCAGATAAAAATGAAAAAATGCAAATTAATTTTCTACACCTTCCTGGACATCCATAAATGGAGGATGCCACTCAAAACGCAATCTCTCCAAAACATTTAAAAACAGTGTGCAATTTATATCTTGTGCTTGACAGAGCATCCAAAAGTAATTTCAGCACTGTGTACCAGTGCCACCGCTATTTGCCGAGGGTGCCAGTCACTGCTCTGTGACTGCCTTTCAGCTGTATAATTTCCCTTTTCTTTCCAAGCTGCAGTGCTTTAAAATGTAATATGCATTGGCCACTGGCCTCTTGTTTCTGCTGGAAAATCTGGCTGTGCCGACAAGGGTAAGGTCAGCAATGGAAAGCCTGTTATTGCTTGTAAAGGAGGTGGGTGGCAGGGAATGGGGAAGGGTGCATTGTTTGCCAGAGAATAGCTTTCAGTCTTTGTGAAGGCAAAATAAAAGGCCCTGAGGGGGCTGGTTTGCTACACGGGATGATCAGGTATGAGTTTTTATCCTTATCTCCCTCTTGCAAATGTTCGGTCTCCTGGAGTATCTGAGGCCATGCCCCTGCCCTCCACAGTCCTTCGCTCTCAAGATACAACGGCCTTCTGGGTTAGTGATAAAAACATGACCTATAAATAAGAAGAATTTTTCCAACTATTTTAGTTAGTCTAATAAAAGATACTGGATTTACCCAGAGAACCTTATCTGCCTAAGACCTAAGTTAGTGATAAAAATATAACCTATAACCACATACGCGCACACACATTTTCAGCCCAGTGGATCCAAAGTACTGTGCCATCTTAGCCAGGTGACTGTGCAGAAGATAACTCAGGCAGCCAGATACACAGCGCAGGGGACAGAGAACCAGGTACAGTTCACGCACGGCAGGGCAGAATACAGCATTCATCTCAACCACGAGGGAGAATTTAGGAAAGACCATTGCATCATGATCCAGGTAGCAATTCTGCATGGGGCACCTCGCAGTTAGATGTTTAATAGCCACAAATGAGCATGGGCTTGGTTGTGCAGATGTTCTCAGCCCACAGGCACAGCAATGCGGGCGAGGGCGGGAGAAGGGCGTTGAATTGAATGATGCCGCCTGTGGAGTCAGAGCAGAGCTTCTGGGAATGCCGGGGTTTTCCCTTCCCGTCTCCCAGCCTCCCCACCATTGATGCAGGAGGGTATCGATTTGCACAGCTGCATGGGTGCACGGGACCTTCTGCACAACCTCCTGAGATCCTGGTTTAGCACAGTGGGATTTCTCCTCTCCCTCTCCCTGTTTTCTGTCTATCCAGATATCCCATGGCTTCCACTGTGATAGCATCCCCTGAACATGGAGGGGCTTGATCTCCCTGTACCCATGTGAGGATGCAATGGCCCTATCCCTGTTGTACAGATGAGCAGCACGGAGACATGAAGGGTGCATGGCATTGTACACGAGCTCAGGGACGCCAGGCAGGATGCACTAGTCGCTCCTGTAGCCAGCGTGCTGTCACCGGCGAGAGCCAGCTGCCTCCAAGGGAAGGGCAAGGACCTGCTGGAGCCTGTTACGGGATAGCCTGGCCCCGGCAGGAGTCCCGTAGCCCAGGTGCGCCTGAATCGTCAGGGTTGTGCCTCGGGATGTTCTCAGCGTCCAGCTCAGCCGCAGGAACAGGCTGAATCGTGCGAGCGCGGCTCCTGACGTCTCCAGTGCCCGCGGTTCTACGGATACGATCGTTGGCCTCCATCTTCATTTCCTGCAATGCTGCGTAACCCCCGTTCGGAGGCCAGAGGTTTAGCACGGGCAGAGAGCGGTTTGAACAGGAAGGAAGCAGGGCCGTATTTGCCTTCCTCACTCACTGCATGGGAGATCGGGGGAATTTGCAGCTAAGAACTAGAGCAGGAGCTATTTCTGGGTACGGCACTGAATCGCGTGCCTCGGCGAGCACGGGGTAATTGGACTGGGCTTAAATTTCACACCAGGCTTCCAGAAGTCGCTGAACTGGGGCCTGGAGTGCGCAGGTTGTTTCGTTTCAAAATTTGCAAAAGAAAACAGTTCTGCTTCATTACCATGTAACAGGAAGACCAGCATGTGGATACGTAAAGGAGCAATCACAGGGTTTAACAACCTACTTCTTTCTGATTCACCCAGAAATTCCCTCTCTCTTTTTGGCTTTTCACTTTCTTTCACCCACAAATTGAGAGTCAGGGCGAGACAGTCAAATTACAAACTTTCCCGCCGTAGCACAACATCTGCAGCAGGCCAGACAAGGCAGTCGGACCCAACAGGGTTTATGCCCACGCTCCCGTTACACACCGATCTCTACTGCTTTATATTTTTGACACCGTTCAACTTTTAGCCTTTTTGGACACTAATTCTCACCCACACTCTTGCTGCAGTGACGTCTGCAGAAAGGGACAATAGTTCACCAAATTAATTTCCCCCAAATTCATCAGTTCCCAGCAGAGGTGAAAGGATTTACACTTTTGATGATAAAAAAGGCCATTAAAACAACTGTATTCCACTAATTTTTGCAAATGGATTTTGGGTAGAAAGATTAACATTTCCACTCCTGGCTAATGTATCATGTAAAGTCTAATGATAATACGGCTCCCCTCTCTCCCGAGCTCCTAAATGATTTCCTCAGGCTCCTCACAGAATACATGCTTCATTTAAAACCTCTCGCTTCTCTGCTGCAAATAATGAAAACCAGATTCATTCTGTGGATTTGTCACTTAAAATTTCTATTAAGAAAGTGAGCTATATGTTAAAGCCATACGAATTTTGAACCAGTTAACAGAAGCGGTGACAGTCCTTCATAGGTTCAGCTGTCATACTAAATAGTTTCTTAGACTTCCAACCTAATTAGCTCGCCAAGGCGAGGAGAGAGAAACTTCTGAAAACAATGTGACCCAGCGAGCTGGGATTAGGTTGCATTTGGTCTGGAAGACGGCGCAGCGCAGGGATAAAGCAGATTAGTGATGCAGACCTTTCTGTCAGGTTTGCCTTGCATGGTGTTGCACTCCGGACTTTTACCCACTACCCCGGATCCTCACGGCATCGCTCAGCTGGAAAGGGCTGTGCCTAGGTCAAAACCAGAGGGAAGCAGAGATCTGCCTGGCTCCTTCCCAGGCCCATAAATCACCCTCAAGCAATTCCAGATTGACACCCCCGTTCCCTGGAACAGGTCGTGAAACCCAGCCAAGTTTCTAGCAAACCTGGCGTGAGTCCCAGGTGAGGAAAGCGCCGTGGAATTAGGAGAGTTTCCCCCAGAGCGCTGCCCGCTCCTGAACACGACTCGGTCCTTCAGCGCAGAAAAGGCAGAAGTGTTCAATACAATCTCTGTGCTCTCTGTGGGAAAAAGTCAGCTAGTGCAGCCACATCCTAGTGTGATAATGAACACTTTGCACACCAACAGCAGCTCAGCACAGCAACTGCTCAATTTAACCTTAAAGCTACTCTTTAAGGCAGCCAGGCTGGAGCACTTGCGTACAAGAGTGGCAGAAGAGCTGGCTCAGGAGCGCTCTGGGCGTTGTCAATGATCTGGAAGAAAACTGATGAAAGCTGCAAGTGTCACAAACCTCGAGGAGTAAGGAGTGAAGAGGAGAGGTCCCTGACACACAGGGATCAGGATCTCTCGGCAGGCAGGGTGCAAGCAAACAAAGCCTGCCGAAGTAGCTGAGGGTAAAGGCATGATGTAGACAAGGCAGGCAGGCTCCCCTTGGACAGGAGGCTTTCCTGGGAGCAGTGGCCCACACAGGGCACGGCCAGCTCAACACGAGGCCGCAGCACAACTCAATGGGTAAAAGGGCTGAATGCCACCCTGGGGTGAGGAAAGAGGTGGGTATTGAAGGGGGCAGACTCAGACTGACAATACCACTTGGCACTGGTACGAGCGTGCCTGGAACGTGCGGCCCGTCCTGTGCCACGGCTCAAGAAGGGCCCAGGACAGGTGGAGAGGGCTCACGGGGCAGCCACGAGAACGACAGGAAAACACGTCCGAGAGTGAAAGACCCCGGGGCTCCATCGATCCAGCTGGGCCAAGAGCGGGATGAGGCAGGACTCGATCGCAGTCTCTACGGGTGATGCTCTGTTCTTTCCTACGTGTCAGATCCGGTCGCCTACACGGCTGCGCCTTCTGCTGGGGCGGACACGTAGCCGACCCGTGTGCAGTGGCACGGCTGCATGCGCACCACGCCTGGGCCTGCAAGGGAGACAGAGCACCCCGTCCTGCAAAGCAGAGAGGCTGGGCCCTCGCCGGGAAGCCGGGGTCCTGGCCTGGCCCCTTCACACAGCGTGGGTTGAACCTGGGGCTGCCTGACTTCCAGCGCAGCGCAGCGCAGCGCAGCGCCATGCCCAGCCATTGTCCACGGCTCCTTCTGAAGCTCCCGCAGGCAGCGCTGAGAGAGGGATGGCTGTGGGACACGGGGGAAGAGCGCAAGCCAGAGGGTGCCTGGGTCGGGGGGTGGCTGCCGCTAGCTCCAATTTACAGACAGGGAACAGAGGCATGCAGGGTGCTAAATGATTTGCCCAAGACCATACAAGCAGTCAATATAAGAGATCACAGGGCCATCTTCCCTGCCCCAAGGGGCTGGCCCTGGGCAGTCCTCAGCCCGGGTCCGAGGAGGCAATGCCCGGACAACTCCCGAAAGCACCTGAGCCTTTGCAGGTGTCCCTGCACCGCGTGTCATGAGCTGCCGGGGTTCCCGCTGCCGTTGCAGAGCTCACGTCTGCGTCTCGTGTTCCCGATGATCAGGTGATTATTTCTTTTTCCAGCATCCTTTAGTTACTAAGTGAACACAGCATGTTTTTTGATCTGCATTTCCCCACTTTGATCATCTGT
Source organism: Alligator sinensis (assembly GCF_000455745.1). Lineage (NCBI taxonomy): Eukaryota > Metazoa > Chordata > Crocodylia > Alligatoridae > Alligator > Alligator sinensis. Next base: position 327,253 of record NW_005842680.1, on the reverse strand, counting down.
TCTGCATATCAGTTTTCATGTTTAGCGGTACAGAGGAAGATGTAATGCATGCAAATGGCATGCGCTCCGAGATGAATGTCTAGACTTCAGAGCCTAATCCGTGCCAGCCGTACACCCCAATACAATGTTTTCATATTTAATACATTCAGAGGGATTTTGCTTTTATAAATAATGAACTAATCTCATCTTCAAGGCGCCACTTTGCAGTTTAGTAGTGAAAAAAATAGCTTGGCTCTCCGAGCTTGGAGAAATCAATTCCGACCCACTTTAGCTGGCGCCTCCCCTGGATGAAGCCTGCTCATACTAGACGTTGATCCCCCTTTAAACCGCAGCGTCCGGCTCCAGTGACACGCTAAGGGCAGAAGAGCAGGGACCCTCAGAGCCATGCTGTCTGGAGCAGGATGCGGCCTGGGGCGTGCCCTGCAGGACCCCGGGACCCCCTGGTCTTTGCAGGTCATTTCCCAGCAAAGCAGCCCGGGCAGACACAATGCTTCGCTCTTGTTCCCCCTTGTCCGCTCACCCAAGGAGCCTCGAGGACCCGCAGCCCAGATTCTGCCCCTCCAGATCAGTCAGTCTCGGCCAGGTGCAGCTCGAAGACCACGGCGTGATGCTCTGGGGTGAGGGTTCAGCATCAGCATGGATTTACGCTGCCGCAGTCGGGCCTGAGCACACGCGTCTTCATGGGGCGCAGCTTTGCAGAAGATGCCACCGATTTCCTGGCAGTCGGGACTCTGGTGTCCGTTCTTCTAAACACTGAATCCAGGGTTACCATATGTCCAGGTTTACCCAGACACATCCTCTTTTTGGATCCTCTGATTTCCATCCCGGCGGTTTTTTAAAATATGAACAAATGTCCAGGATTTTGGTCAACTGAGCTTCAAAGTTTTTCCTGGCACTTCCCGGCTTGCCCGAGCTGCCTGGGGCTGAGGCGAGTGGGGAGGGCAGTGGGAAGCAGGGGCACATGCGTCTGGCAGGGGTGGGAGCAGCTGCACACCTGGATGCAGGTAAGTGCAGGGCCCTTCAGGGGCAATGGGAAGCTGCGTGGCTGGGGCAGCCTGGAGACCCTGCAGGGCTGGGGGGGCAGGGGCTGTAGGTCAGGAGTGAGGGACACCGGCAGGGCTGGGGGGGCTGTGGCTTGGGAGTGAGGGGCAACAGAATAGGCAGGGGTCGAGTCACTGCCCCCCACAATCATATACCACCCCCCCCCCCATGTGACAGGTGTCATCTTTTTTGGAACTGGCAATATGGTAACCCTACCGAATCCAAGTACAGTCTCCTGCATGACGTAGAGTGAAGACATGGAGGCCTGTCCTGAATTATTATAAAATAATACGCCAGCTGCCATATTGCGATGGGTAATCATTAGCAGCTCTACGTGTACTGCTGGAATTCCTATCGAGGTTGCAAAGGAAATGAGGCAGAGTCACCTTGATTGCCCAAGACCATCTGGCTTCACATACGAGAGCTTCATGCAGCAGCACGGGGAGAAGGGAAGGCAGGAAGGATAGATTTTGCAGAGCCACCTGCAATCCCCCTAGCTCCCTAGCATAAAAAGTACCACGCGGTCCCTGCACAACCTGAGAACAGAGCGGGCAGGAGCGCTAAGCTGGACTGCCACGTGTCCAGCTCTCTCCGTATTGATTCCCATGGGGAAGCACAGGCAATGGACTGTGTTTTGGCACCTGCTGGGAAGAGGGTGCTCTTTGAGCGCGTGCTGCGGTGCTGCTCTGGAGCCTCTTTCACCCTCTCTTTCTGGAACCGAGCACAGGCTTGCAAACAAGATTGTGGGGTGCAAAATACCAGGGACTGCTTCAGCCACTGCCTCAGAGCCAGAGGTCACTGCATTTCCCGCCACCGTGTCCCGGGGCTCCAGCCCCACGGCAGTGAGCTGCTGGACCCCGGCCTCCGAACGCCCATTGACCGGGCCGGGACTAATCCTGCACTGAAAGCAAGGCCAGTTCTGAAGTGCTTGGGGACCAGTGGCCTGCACCACCGCGGCTCTGCAGGGCTTGCACCGCTTTCTGCAGCAATCCTGGTAAAAACCCACCGAAGGCAGCAGAGAAGAGCGTGTCGACGGAGGAGAGATCCCTCTCATCCTGGGGACCGCCGGAAACACGGCAGGGAGCAACCTGCTCCGTCACATCCTGTTACAACTTTCCGGTGGGGCGGAAAGGTCCGGCTAAAACATGACATTGGTGCGTGGCCCACGTACGGGCAGCACCTGGTCGCGCTGCCCAGGAGCAGCCGAGGAAGCCGGCCACAAGTCTAGCGTGATAGGGGAAGGGGATCTGAATGTGCTGGCAGGGCGGCGGGGAGGTTAGCGCATGTCCTCGGCAGCCAGCTGTGTCCCGCTGGCGTGCCCCTGCATTCGATGAGCCCTCGCCTCCCACGCAGACGTCTCTCCATCACTGCCGCCCTCTGCCTTCCTCCAGTCGCGGCTGTTTTAGCAGCAGCATCACTCACGCTGCCTTTTACACACTTCGTATTTCACTACAGATGCTTCCCATCTGGCCTCCGGCTTTATGAGGCTTTTCACCCAGGCCTGCTTTAAAATATCCATCCTGCAAGAGATGCCAATCAAGGGGGGATTATTTCCATTCCTCGCTTCTGTCTTGAAGTGATTTAAACCAGCCGTCCTGCTCGCGGCCTGAGGACAGGATGGCCCCAGACCTCGGGCCGGCAGACGCCTCCCCAGAGGCACGGCTTTGCAATGAGGCTCCGGGTGGTCGCTCCGGTATGTAAGGAGCCGCACCGGCTTGTGCATCCTGCAGCCCCGCAGCCCTGGGCCTGAGCAAAAACCTATGGGAAGGACAGGTCAGGACGCTGCCACCCACAAAGGGGACGGAGGGTGAACTGGGGGCTCTGAGTCCAAGTCAGGGGCCCATTAGAAAAACCACCGCTGCCGCAGACCCACGGAGATGGTTAGTAGGCGCCTCAAGCTCCGCACTGGCCCGGGGGTAAATCCTTCGCTCCCGATCCAGAAAAAGCAGGAGACTGTCAGGGCAGTGGGATCCATGCAGAGCCCGTGGGTTTGGGCAGGACGAACGAGGCCGAAAGGAAGCTGCCGTGAGCCGGGTGAATGAGCCGGCGACGGCTGAGATCCGGCAGTGACAAACGTGCCCTCGGGATCCCGGGCCAGACCCTGGCTCCCGCTCTGCGCAGTGGCCAGCACCAGCACCCGACAGGAGCTCCCTCAGACCCCGGAGCCGCAGCCTGGTGCTGTCCTGCCCCACGGGGAGTTATGATCCTAACACAGCTCCTACCCTGCCGGGGCTCGGCTGGTCTCGCTGTCCACACGTGGGCTCAGCCGCCCCTGGATCCTGCCGGGCTCTCGGCCTCGGCGCTGCCTGGCGGCACTGAGCTCCACCGTCCCTTTGCCCCCGTCTGCAAAGTGTGTCCTTGGAGCAGTCCTCAGCGTACGATGCAGCCCTTCTGCTGCCAGGCCTGTCCCCCGGCACCTCCCATCAGCACCAACATTTAAACAAATCGAAAAGAAGGAGCTCCATGAAAAAATGTCTATAAATAAGACAAAATAAATGACAATATTGTTTTGTGGAAGAAGCAAAGCATCCTATTCATATTATTTCATTGATTTCTTCGCAGAACCATTATGTTCAATTTAGGAGCTCCTTCCAGTTACTTTCTTAGCCTGTTCCCTGCCGTACGGGTTTTTGTTCCTAGCAAAGGCAGGCAGGCGAGATAATTCACAATGAATATAATGCTGGCGTTATTTTGGGTTCTGTGAAAGCAGGAAAGGTTTTGCATCTCTTTCCAGCCACACAGCTCCTCTCTCAGTGATTTAAAATTAATGGAAGGCATCAAACTTGTATTGCCTGAAGCCTGGAAACTCCCCAAAGTCTGCATCACGCTGCTTGGCGCTGGGAGCTGGGGCCCGCCGACACCCGATGCAATCCAGGCAGCAGACAGCGCGCGCTCCAAGAGAGGATGCTGCATGCAGAGCTGATTTCCAGCTGACAGTCTTTAACAAAGGCTGATGCAAGGGGAAGAAGTCACATTTTGGAACAAAATTGTCTGCTGTAATAGTCGTTATCTAAGCAGCAAGGAAACAAGTGTCCCCTTTAATATGACAGGCCCAGGAATGTAGCTTCCTAAGCTTCTCGGGACCGCGTGTTTCTTACGGAAACCGTCGACAGCCAGAATTACTGTATTTACATCTTTCCCACTCATAGATCTCACCTAATAGCATCCCCAGAGAGGGGCAGGAGCTTGTCGCATCGTATTTCTTTATGCTGATACAGACACTGCTGTTCCAGTTCCTCCAAGTTCCCTGATAGCAGCGCAGGCCGCTCAGGGGATTTAAACTAATTGATCACAGCAAGAGAATAATTTATTTTTAAAAAGTGCTAGCAAAAGCAGCTCTGAATTGTTTCCAGGTCAGAAAGAAAAACCAAATTTTCCCCAGGAGCTGTTTTGGGTGTCTCTGCCCCAGCACAAGTGGGTTTCCACAGCAGTTGGCTCTAGATACCCCTCGAGTCGCTGCCGCCCCGATGCTGCCGCGGGCAGCGAAGGCGGGGGCTCGGCGGTGCTCCGCGCCCCGGGTGACAGGGCCTGGCCCTGCTCAAAGCCCGGTTGGAGCCGATGGGAGTCTGGCTTCAGCGGGAGGCGTTTCACGGCTCGACGCCCCTGCTTCCACCTCCCTTCGCTGCCCTGGCAGCCAAAGCCCCGCCCGGCCGGGAGACGGTGGTCGGCAGACAAGAGGCTTTACGATGGCCGCGGCGATGGGCACCTCAGACACTGCAGCGTACACCTGCCTCTTCTGGCTCCCGGGCTAACACAGGAGAAGCCCCACTAGTGCCGGGATAGCGCCGGGTCCTGCTCCTGAACGAGCTGCCCCGCTGCTCTGCACGCTCGCGGCAGGTACTCCCGCTGGTCAGCACGGCCGGGACCTGTGAGCCCACCTTCCCCTTATCACCCAACCTTGCTCAGTCCACGGAGGAGGCTGCGGGGGCCAGAAAGGGCAGGGAGGGGCCCAGCGTCCATGGGAGGTGGGCAACCGTGCCCCATTAGTGCTTTTGGGGCAGGGACATGAAACATGGCAGCTCGAGCTGCTGCCCTCCTGCCGACTTCACAAGCTGCCCTGGTCATAATCCCCAGCAACAAAGCAAGGCAAATGCAACCGGATGCGACGCCAATCAGCGAGGCATCACCGGGGAAATGGGATACAGGAAAGCGTGCAGGATGCTGGCTCCCTGCAGCGCTGCCAAGGAGCGCTTTTGGCTACCTTGGCTGCCGTCCCGCCTGCACAGACACCAAGGCGCTTTCCAGCCATCGGCAGATCATCTCATGTAGCCGCAGATATAGCTCCCGCCCGCGCTGTCGCCCAGGGAGGCGGCGGGGCAAGGCCGTTGCAGCGCTGTGCGCAATCTGGGAAAGTTCCCACCATATTTTACAGCATCTGCTCGGCTGACTCCGCTTCTAGCGAGAGCAAAGAGGAACCGCAGAAGCATACGGCGCAGACAGAGGCCTGCCTGGCACTGCTAGACACGGGAGCGGCATGGCCTGCTTTCCCAGAGCTGGAACAGGGAGTGCTGTGAAAGCTCGCCCAGCCGGAGCCGGAGCCGGAGCCCAGGCGCCCCAGTGCCGCCTTCTGCCGGGCCCTGGCAGCACATCCAGGAGCGCGCGGTGCCACACATCTGTGGTCTCTCTGCCTGTGGATGCTCTCCCCGCCTGCTGGAAGCTATTAGGATGCATGGAGCAAGCTCCAAAAAGGCTGCCGAGATGCACACCCCTTGCACACACAGGAGTACGGGCTGCAGCATGGGCTGAGAAAAAAGCCAGATCCCGGAGAAGTGCCTGCAAGGTCTAACTTCATAGACTCGTATCATAGAAAATGAGGGGTGGGGGGCACCTCGGGAGGTCACATCTACTCAGAGCAGGGCCAGCCCCGCCCAGATCATTTCAGGCAGCATCGTTCCAATCTGAGCAGCTCCTTGCATCGGTGGTGGGTGGGGGTCCTGGTTGTTCGGGCTGGGATCCAGGGAGGGCCAACCTTGGCACTAAGCCATGTCATCTCTTTAGGCGTTCGTGGTCCCCACCGCCAGTACGCCTTGACCGGGCTGGTTTGATGGGATGCCAGGTTTGGGGGCTGTGACACGTTTTGGACTCATGGGAATAAGTGGTTGCCTGATGCAGCCATAACTACGTCCGCCCCTTTCGAACGCCAGCCAGCAAACGCTGTCCTCTGGAGAGGCTGCTGCTCCCCGCTCGGGCGCTGGGGCGGACCAGTGTTTTGGAAAGAAACAGCAGCATCTGCCTGGCTGCGGTGCCGCCCCCGCGTGATTGTAAGGCAAAGAGGCGCCTCCAAGCCGCGCTGGACAGAACCTTGGAAATCACCTTTTTCATCTCCAAGCTCCTGGTGAATTTTAGATGAAAGGGAAGCTTTCCTCTCAATAATGCATTCCCCCCCAGTTCCCTTGCCTTTCCCATCACAGAAAGCTCAAAAGATGACGCTTCCCCCAGTTCAAACTCCTGAGCTGAGGCTCCTGCCTCCCCAAAGCCTGGCTGGGGAGAGAGCACAGGAAATCAATGCATGAATTTCACATTCAAAAAACCTCCGGCCTTTTTTTATCATTGAGCTTCTGAGACCCTTTGAGGAGACAGCAGAGGCGATAGCCGTTGTTTTAAATCAGGATGTTGAGAGGCAGGGCCACTGGATCGTATTGGCACATCCAGAGCACCCCGGGCTAAGCACCATTTCCCTGTAACTCCCGCCGAAGGCCTGGAGCAATAGGAGCTTGAGTGTGCACAAGTGTGCGTGTGTCTGTGTGTGTGCACGTGTGCATTTCTCCCTCGGTGGAACTATGGGCTGTGAAACAGGTACAGAAAACAGCCCATCTCTGGCATCAATGCCCCGCAGGCCGGTGCCACTCTGTGAACGATTGCAGCGTGTCAGATGCAGGCCCGCGGTGCTCCCCAGCCCGCTCACGATGACCTCTCTTCAGCACTGGCTGAACAAATTAAAATGGAAGCTCTTAATGAATCGAGTGCCACACTAGCCACCAAAGAGACCTTCCCTGCTCAGCCACATTTATCTTGCCTAAAATGTGCAACTTCATGAAGAGCACCAAAGGCAATGTCTGTCATTAAGGCAAATAACTTATATGGGATTATATTTGTGCTTGTATCTCGGGTTTACTTACCTCCTCTCTCAGGGCAAATGGCTAAGCAAAGCTGATCCCTTTGCCAGCTGCCTTCCCTGGAAGGTGGCTTTGCTGCATCCAGGTCAGGACAGGCTGCATCGGGGTTTTCTCCCCCTGGAAAGCCGCCGTGTGTAAACCTCCAGCTCGCCAGGAAAACCACGTCTCTGGGGACGTGGTTGTGAGCGGCACTGCCCTTTCTGCCTCCCTCCCACACGGTCACAACGTTTTCCTGGCTCTGCGAGGCTGGACGGGCGCGGTATTGCTGTGCACAGGACCAGCTGCCTCATGCGGTGCTTCTCAGCCATTTTCAACGCAAGAAAAGGCCAGCTCTTGGCTTGTCCTTGGTTTTTTGGCTCTGGAAAAAAGAATAGAGCCATTCTCCTGTCACAAAGACCCCCGAATGCCCACAACAGGATGCATTTGACTCCATAGCTTCCCCTTTGAAATCTCTCCTGTGACTCGTGGAGGGTTTGCACACCCTGCAGCACCCTTACAAGGGTCTCCTGGCACCCCGGGGAGCTGCAGCAGCCTGGCTGGGACCCCCGGCACAACCCCCGTGCCAGGACAGCCCCAGCTGGTCGCTCAGGACAGTTCTGCCCAAGCAGCGCAGGGGTGCACACCGCAGCGTGTGACGGGATCAGGCCCATTGGCATTCAGAGAGATGCTTGTCTTAAAGCAGGGGAAAGGGTCCATGTCGACCCGGGGCAGCGCTGGGGGAGGAGGCACCTGGGCTTACCCAAGCCCCGTTCACATCCTGAGCCTTTCAAGGTTTTCTGCGGCATCTTCCCCTGACTCGGTGAAAGTCATTTTCAGGGGATTGGATTCAGCCCCTGGGCTTTAATTGTTAAATGAAAGCACTGCAACATCGTCCCGCTATCAGCAAGAGCCTCCCAGGGGCTGCACGCTGACAGGCCTCCGGTTTCCCCTTGACAGCTTAATGAGACGTGATTCTGTTTACTCGGAGGAGTTCCAGGACCACCGCTCTGCCAGGCGCGTCCTGACACTTCAGATCAAAACTGTTTCAGGCGCTCGGCTGCTCAAGCCCCGCCACTGCCTCCCTGCAAACTCGATCAAAAAACATAAAGGAGCACAGCGGAAAGGGTGTTTTACTGTGGTTTTGTCTTGTTTATAGCATCCCAAGGTATTTTTTCCCCTCTTTATTGAAACATGCAGTCAGGAAGGGAAAACAAAAAGAGATCAAGCCGCACAAGACAGACAATGTACTGTGCAGCGCCAGACAATAGGAACCGCGGGATAATGGCAAGTGCAGGTGTATTGGAGCCCGACATTTCAGCATCGTTGCGTGGGGAAGAGGGATTCTCCAAGGGCCTGGGCTATCCGGGGCTGCCTGCAGAGTGAATCCTCCAGTGCAGTCGCATGTGCATCCACACCTCCAGAGCACGAGCCTTTATGGGCTGTTCTCCGTGTGGCCGGCGGAGCAGAGGATTGCTAACAAAGCCATGAGACGCGGGGACGGGAAATGCACAGGAGGCTGTAGCACGGGGCAGGGGACTGGAGGATCTGTGGAAATCCCCCCGGGCTTTCTCCTGTCCTAGCCTAGCTGGAGAGCGGGGTGTGCAGCCATCCCAGGGCGGAGCTGTGAAGAGCCTTTCCAGGTAGGTCAGGCAGGCCCGTGCCCCGCGCTTCCCCGACCGCGTGCAAGGCGGGGGGGCAGGACCCGCGCTGTCTGGCACCGCCTGGCCGCGGGGCTATGCGGGTGCGGAGCGAGGGAGGAGGGCAGTGGCTCACGGGAGAGCTGGGTGACCGTGGGATGGCTCCGTCAGCCTGGCCCTGCCGTCTCCCGCTAGCCGCTGGCACGGGCAGCACAAGCAGCATTTCTCCCCCGCTGCTGGGGCGGCCCCTTGCTCCAAGCGCCTCTCTCAATTCACCACCCAGGCAGGCACCAAACCTCGGCTGAAACCAGCCTTAAGGCACGGGCCGGTCCAGCAGCCCAGAGTTGGGCCCCCAAACCCTCCCTTGCTGCTTTAGCATCTCCCGCTCTCAGGTGCCTCCTCCGCTATTCTCCTTGGTGGCATTGCTCCTAAGAAACTCATCATTTCATTACGGTCAGCTGCGGAAGTGCTGGGGGCCGCTGGCTGCCCAGAGCAGGGTTTTAATAGGGGCGTAGCCCCCTCCCCTCCGCTGCAGTGCACGGGGCTCAGCCTTCCTCGGCAAACCGTGCCCTCACCCAGTGCTCTCCGGGGACCTGCTGAGGGGGCACGTGAGCCCTCTCCCCTTTGGGGATGTGCTGGGACACACAGGGGTCCGGTGAGGACCAGGACAGGCTGGCGGGGGACTTCTGAGTGAAGTGCGAGCTTCAGCGTCTGTCTGGTTTGGGCCGGTGCTTGTGCCGTGGCGAAGGGGCCGTGTTAATTCCTGCCGTCATTCCCCTCAAACCTGCTGTGCTGCAGCCATCGCGAGCACCCCCAGAAGCCTTCTCGGACCCGGCATCACTGGCGGCACGGGGTGGTACCCACGGCGGCACGGCGGCAGGCCTGTCGGGCAGCACGGCCACGCGGGCTCTGCTCCACCCAGGAGCAAGCCCCGGCAGCCACAGGGACGTGGTGCTGCAATGGCACACGTGGCCAGGGGCTATGGATGGCTTGCTTTCCCTTGGATGGCTGTGTTCACGTGCACACAGCGTGCGATGAAGGCCGTGCTCCAAGCTAGCGTGCACTCACTGCCCTCACGGCGCACTCACCAGGACGCACTAGCAGGCGGACCTGTGGGCTGGCTGCTTTTATAGGCAGCGACAATTAAATAAATAAAGGTGAAGTGAGAGGGAGGGCTGCGATGGCTAACCCTCTCCTGCCCAGGCCCGTCTCTGGGGCACACAACAGAGAGAGATGATAATCATGTTTCTTTCCTGGCAAGCATATTTTTGACATCGTGGCAGCAGCCGACAATTTGCAACTCCATAAACTGGAGGCATCGCTCTAATTTATGTCGGGAGCTAATGGATCATTGCTCCTGTAATAAACGGCTCTGGATAGGTAGGCTTTACCAGTGAGCAGGTTGCCCTTCACACATTTTTGTTTAATTTTATTTTATTTTGTGAGGTGCCAAGTCAACAAGTTATTAAATAGGAGGCTGCATTTCCCTGCTGGGGTCTATTGAGTTCCCTAATCCATTCAAGGGATGGAATTTAATTGCTCCTGGAAAACAGAGCTTGTTTGTTCACAGGGGTTTTCAATTCAAAACAAAGATGCTGGGTTTGTATCTCGACAGAAGGGAAGGCTCCGAAATGCATTATAACTGGAAATCAGTGAGCAGGGCAGTCTGGAAGGGGACGGCCAGGCCAGGCCAGAACTCCCTGCCTTCTGGTCACCAGGCGGCCTCAGTGCACAGCCGTCCTCCCCTGCATATGCTGTCTGGCATCGGAAACTCGTCACCGCCCATTGCCAATTAACAGGGCCTCTCCCCTGCATGTGGAAAGGAAAGACCGGGCCTGAAGAGAACATGTCCAGCCTCCAGCTGGACCCATTGCCCCTGCGCGTCCAAATGACGGCATTGCCCGTTCTGGCTTTGTGCTCGCCCTGGGTGCTGGGGGGCTGTAAGCAACTGGCAACTCCGGGGCTCTGTGGTTGTGATATGTACAACACCAAGCACATCGCGGATGTCTAGCCAATAATGGCTGTAATGGGCAGTACTGACAGATCCTTCCTCAGTAATGAGTGCACACTTATTCACCAACGCCTGGGGAGGCAGCTTGGTGCACACGCACAAAGCCAAGACATAACCACGACTCCACACGCCACGGCGCGCAGCGCAGGTGCAGCCGGCAGCACTTCCAGCACACGAGGTGTAAAGGCATCCCAAGGCCTGCCCGTGCCAAGCTGCCGTCCTGTCCTGTCCTGTCCTGCACAGGGAGATGACGCTGGTGGACGCGAAGGGGAGAGCGGGCAGCTCAGCCCCCGTCCTGCGCTGGGCTCAGCAGGGGCAGGGCCTGGCTAGCAGACCAGCCGGGGGCTGCGACCCGCCGCCCTCTCGCGCCTCCCGGCAGACGGGAGCAGCAACAGGGAGCCTTGCAGGAGCACGGAGGGGCCTGTCGCAGGCGGGACCCGAGCATCCAGCATCTGTCGGCGGCATCGAGCGGGCCGCAACGCTGCTCCCGGGCGTGCAGGAGATGCGTTCTGTTTACAGCGGCAGGGGCAGGAGGCAAAAGCACTTTACTTGGCAGACTTGTGTGATTTAAAGCTTGGGCTTCATCAGCCTGAATCCCAAACCGCGTTTGAGTTGCCATCAGTCGCTGCAAGCAGCAGAGACGTGAGGGCTTGGAAAACCCACCTGGGGGGAGCAGCTCTCCTCTCAGAGCCGCGCGGCGCTCCCAGCTGGACTTCATCACTCCGGCTGCCTGGCCGCCGTGAGACGCTGCACTGTCCCCGAGCACGGGGCCCCGCGACCCTGCTCCTACGTGGGAATTTGGGGCCTGGGGCAGCGCGTAGTTGCATTGCAGCCACCGTTGCACCCATGTGGCTCCGTCCATCTGGACGGATCTGCATTTGCTCATAAGCTGCCATCTCCGCTCCAGACACGCTGGGGCCGGGGCTCTGCGGTGAGGGCCAGAGGGGTCCCAGCTCTTCCACCCGCACCCGCTGGCACCACGAGCCCACGACCACGAGCGGTGTGCCGGGCACAGGCTTGCACCTGATCCCTTGTCAGGGGCCGAGAGGGGTCGTGCTCAGGAGCGCCAGGACGGAGAAGAGCCGCCAGCGAGTCGCATTGTGCCTGGAGGCACGAACCTCTTTCACCTCCGCCCCCACTTGGGCAGACCGCAGCCGGCCCTCCGTCCACACCCCGGCCGCCTCCCTGCACTGGAGGTGCTGGGGCAGAGCCCACGGCCCCGGTGGCATGCGATGTGGCGGGGCTGCTCGCCATCACGGTCGCCATGAAATGCTGCAGCTCCAGCAAGCGGGCTGGGAAGGACCTGAGCCCAGGGGCTGGACTCCACCTGGCTGTAGAGACGTGGGGGTCGTGGCTTGCCGGGGGGCTCACGCACAGCCAGGAGGCAGGGCCGCGCAGGGCTGGCCGGGGTGCTGAGCTGGCGCGGGCACGGCTGTGCTCTGCCTTGGCTGTCACTGCCAGCGCTCACCGGGCATGGCAGTCCCGAGCGCGCATCTTGCTCGCCGATGCTGCCATCTATAGCAGGCTCCGCAGCAGTACAGTGCCCCCGGCCCCGGCTCCGCTCCACGCTCCGCCAGGAGCAGCAAGGGGGTCCTCAGGCCCAGGGGAGCAGGCGGAGGATGTGTCGGAGGCCTCTGCAAGACTGCTGCTGAGGCCAGGAGAGTGCATGGCCTCCCTGCACAGCCGACCTTTCCCCTTGGGCAGCCCTCGTCTCGCGCCAGCCCTGAGCTCTCTGGGCTTCTCTGGGGAGACGCCGCAGGGCACGAAGGGTCCGCGCCAGCCTGGGTGGGCGGGTGCCAGGGAGCAGGGGCCGGTGGCATGCGCAGGGTCAGCCTCGTTCAGCACAAGCCGGCTCGTGGCAGCAGGCGGGAAGGCCCCAGTGCCCTGTGAACTGCCCAAAAACAGTGCCAGCGGGCCAGTTCTGGGGCTGCCCATCACAGCAGCGTGCCCCAAAGCCCAGGGCTGCTGCAGGGCGAGGAAGGAGGCAGCAGCTCTTCAAGGACAAAACAGCCCCCGGGGCAGAGGTGGGAAGGGGCCAAGGACACGGCCACCTTGACGAGCCCCCGAGCTCCCTCGGCGGCACCGCTGCGCTCTGCCTCCCCACAGAGCACGCCAACGCCTGCAGCGCAGCCAGCCACGGCGGCTTAGCCGCCTCCAGGACCTAAAAGGAGCTCACATGAATATTCAAAAGATGCTAATTCACCCAGCTTCCCAAAAGTGACCTGTGGGGGCTGCCCCTCTTCCAGCGGAGGGGGCTGGCAGGTCTAGCTCCCACACAGGATGGGTTTGTCCCCCATCACGGCCACAGGCCACGCGCCCCTTGTGCACTGGAGCTGGGCCGGAGGTGGAGCTGTCTTGCAAGCGGAGCTGCCTAATCCGTGGAACATCCGCTCCGCGCAGGCAGCCGTCATTTAAATGGCACCGTGCACTTGAGCGCTTCTTCTCCTCTCTGCGGGCCCCGGAAGGCTCTGGCTCGCACAAAGTGCCTCCCACTGCTCCTGCTAATGATCCCAATACAAATGATATTCGCGTGCTATGATATTCCCCCCGTGCAGCCGGGCAGGTGTGGCCGAGGAGCGCCAGAATAACTTCTATCAGTCCCCGCGGCTTCATTTCCCTTTCTCGGGAAATTGTTTCCAGCCCAGGTAATAGCCAGTGTCAGCAAGGACAGGCCTCCTGTCCGCTGCTTGTGACGGCGCCAGCTCGGGACATTTCGCTGGGTTTGGGTGGCTGATAAATTACCGCGATGCCTGGAGAGGACGAAGGGTCTCGATCTGCAGCGTCAGCAGCTCGCGCCCCTCCCAAAGCGGCTGTGGAGGAGGTGGTGTCGGTGGCGCGGCAGGCAGCACAGCTGCCTCCTGCTGCATCCGAGGCAGTTGTCACTGTGGCCTGCAGACCGCTCTGCCCGCGCGCCAAAGTGTGCTGTTCAACATGGGCATCAGCCAGATTTGCAGCTCTCCTGGCATCCGCCACATGCTCGGGGCATCCCAGGCTGATCCGTGTAACGATCTAGGCACCAAACCCAGAGCAAGACGGTGTGGGCAGCACGCGCCCCTCTGCAGCCCCCGCAGGGCTCTGGGGCCCGAGCACTGTGATCCCCTGAGCCTGGGGAGCGGGGGCACTGCTGAATCCGGGCCTCCCCAGAGAGCAAGTGGATCTCCATCGCCACCACACCCACAGCCCCTGTGCTCAGGGGCCTGAGCACAAACCCAGCAGCACCCCGACACCTGGAGACATTTGAAACACGGCTCAGGTCTGGGCTGAGCTCCCGCCTGTCCTGGGCAGGGGGCAAGCAGAGACCCCAGCCTCCAGAGCCACTTCTTCAGCCCCTTTGCAGAAGGGCAGAGCTTCTGCGAGCCCCTCCACCCAGCCCCTTTCCTGCTGCGGAAACCAATTAACCCCGCTCTCCCTTTGCCCTTGCTCAGCCCCACGCCACAACCTCCGGGCTTCAAGCAGCACCATCAGCAGCTCTTTGGGTGCTGCTGCCCTCCGTCTGCTTCTCGGGTGGC
>NW_005842680.1:302654-312929 GCF_000455745.1 Alligator sinensis | reverse complement strand
AAGAGTTTGCTCGGTGATTGTAAAGACCCAGTTCGCCACGAGAGCGGCAGGCTGTCTACTGCACGGGGGATCGTGCTGTCCCACCCCAGCCGGAGCAGCAAACAGTCACCCTGCTTTACACCCGGTGCATCACTGGGTCATTTCCTCTCTCTGGGGATTCCCAGGTCAGAGGAGGATCACATCGCACTCTGGCCTGGGGATGTCTGCGGGCGAGCAGCCCCCTCGTGGCTCTGCTTCTCCTGCTGTGATATTTGCTGCTGTAGCCAATCTCTTTGCTTTTTCCCCCTCTCCCTCGTATTTATCCACCCATAATTCATGCTGCTGTAATTCCCTGGGCTCTCCCGGGGCGCGGGCTCGCTGGGAAGGAAGCGGGAACAAAGCTGGAGATGCACTTGTTTACCTTGTGGCTTCTCCATGCTCCCCCGCCCCAAATTTTATGATTAAAACCCACTAACGGTCGAGTTGTTAAAATGTGAGTGACACAAAATCGATGGGATGATATTGCTGCCTGGGAAGGCTTCAGTAAATATTTTGTTTCTTATTGTTTGCTCACTGAAGAGGCAGACAGCCCCGCTGGAACGAGATCACGTTAATGAATTAAAAGCTCCCAGCCGGCAGGGCCGGGTAATAGCATTAACATTGTAAAATGCATCATTAGGTCAGCGCCTGTCAGTGTCGCGGGGCACTGGAGCAGCGTGCAGCCAGGCAGGAGCTGAGGCCTGGTAATTAAACCCAGATTTAGGAAAGAAGCTGCTTTCAAAAATACGTTTCACATCCCTTGTCTCTGATCCACCGCTGCAGCTGGGCTCCCCCAGGCCCGGGGCTGGGGGGTCCAAGCGTGGCTCAGGCCCTGCTCCGTGACGTGGTGTCTTGAGACCCGCAGTTGTCCTGCGGCAAGCCCGGTTCCCCCAGTGCTCCCTGGGGAGGGCACGGCCGTGGGACAGGCGCCCGTGTCGGGCTTGCCTTCTCCACCCCGCGCCCGTCCTCCCGCCCCTGTGCTGTGACTGCACAGCGCCGTCACGTGCGCGGCTCCTGTGTCGCGTGGACAAGCCACGCGGCCCAAAGACTCCCGCGGACCGCTTCTCAACTCCCTTTGTCGACTCCTCGCACGTAACGCTCTGAAGTTCACCTTCTGAGGCCATTTACCAGGAAATTTAAGGGTAAGTGAATGCAGAAGGGGAACAAATGTAAATGAAGAAAAGCGGCTTTAAAATAATTCAAACAGATATTGCGAGAACTTTTTTCTCCCTCCCGAGCTCTGGCTCATGAATTCTGCTAAACTGCAGTTTTCATTATCACCTC
This sequence comes from Alligator sinensis, assembly GCF_000455745.1. Classification (NCBI taxonomy): domain Eukaryota; kingdom Metazoa; phylum Chordata; order Crocodylia; family Alligatoridae; genus Alligator; species Alligator sinensis. The sequence continues at coordinate 311,627 of NW_005842680.1, read as the reverse complement.
TTCCGTCTCCTGCCAGCGGCTAGTCCAAAACTGACTCTATCTTGTAGATTTCTTTAATAAAATAAAATAAAAACCCATCCCTGGAGATTTTGAGCTCATGCTGCCTGGAATTCCCAGACTCAAAATCAGCTAAAGCTGACAGAAGCTTTTAAAAACACTGTCAAGTGCTGAAAGTGTCAGATTTGGTTAGGGCGATGGCTGGGGCACTGGGGAATACAATTGTTCTCTTTCTTTCTCCCAGGTAGGCTGCAGTCATTACAGTAAAAATAGACAGTTTGTGCCAGGAGGATAAAAAGTTGCAGCCCAGGCAGTTCTGAGGTGCGCCGAGATGGGGCACGAACGCGGCGGGGAGGTCTGTGCTCATGAGACGAGCTCAGGGAAATGCTTCATTTATTCTTAAATACTGGGTGGAAGTCTGGCCCTGGGTGCTGTGATATGATGGAGAGGAAAACTGAGAGATCTTTTCAAATCAGACTGGAGGGAAAAATATCAGGGGATTTCACTCCTCCTGCAAATCCCATCCAGAGTTACCTCTGGGCATGGACATACCTACCAGTTTGCTATATAATGTCAAGCACGCCCGGATCAGAGGAGCAGGAAGAGATGCACAAGCAGGTATCCTGAGGTAGCTGCACGCAGTACAGAAGGGAGCAGGTAACAGCAGGTTTGCCTTTACAAAAGGCTACCGTGGGGTAGACGTAGAAGGACAACACCTAAACCGGTATAATCCAGAGGAGTTTTACCCCTGATTTTTCTGGGGGTAATTCTGCGCCAGATTCTGCTGATTTAACCCAGTTCAGTGGCATGTGTCATCTGTGCTCCTCTTTTTTTATGCGTGTAACGCCATCTGTCCATGGCCCGAGCCTTCAGTTTGCGGGGCGCTGCATCTCGTGCGCTTCAACGGACGTGTCTCCCCTCACTGAGCTGAAGAGTCTGCTCGTGTTCCCTTAATTCCTCTCTCCATTTTTTCATCCCAATTCCCCTCTCCCCTCTACATCCTGAGGACTCAGAGACTCAGTAGAACAGCCCTTGTTGCTTTAATTTCTCTGACCTAGGAGCACATTAGCAAAAGAAGCAAAATGTCTCATTTGCTTGCTTCCTCCCTTCCTTTCTTGGAGAGAAAGAAACCAGAGATCTGGAATGAAAATAAAATTAGTTAGCTGGTTGTGCATCAGAGCAGCATTTCAAAACAAGAGAGGAACGAGAACTAGCTGTGTGCACCCCACTCGCCACCCCTACCGCCGCCAGCCAGAGAGACAAGGACAGAAAAAGATGGGAAAATGGAATTAAAAATGCTCCCAGAGCCAAGTCTCCAGACAAGATAAATAGAGATCATCATTTCTTCTCTAAGGGAGGGAGCTGGAGCCCAGGGGGAAACGAATGCCCTCTGCCAGAGCCATTCACGCCTCTTGCTAGCGACCCCGTTTATCTTCCGCTCGCTCCCCTGGGTTCTAGGCTCAGACGAAGCATCTTCGCCCCGTGTCTGAGAACAAAGCTCGTCTGAGCAAACCTTTACTTTTCGGCTCCCGCCCCAGCCCCTGTCATGCCAGGGACCTCTGGCTTCATGGGCCCCTCAGTTTGAACCAAGCCCTTCCTCCTGGGAACGTCGCTCCTTCCTCGGGGGCTCCCCGCTCCCGGCCTGCACTGCCCCTCTGTGCACCCTCCCCGCAGAGCGAGCGCACCATGTCCCTGCACATGCACAACTCTGGGAAAAGCTTCCTAAGTCACAAGAGACCTAGTGCCTGTTGCAGGGCTTTAAATTGGGTCCTTCATGCTGAGAAGGAACTAAGGGCTCAGTAGTCATTAAAGAAACTCCACGTCCTGATTTTCCCGGATGAGGAACTCATGAAGCAACTGGCCCGTGCTATTGCTACAGGAGAACAAAGAGAACAAAATGTTCGACTCTTCTCCCAACAGCTGCTTCCCAGATGTGACAGCAATGCTGTGCCCGCTGCCCGTTTCCCAGACAGCCAGCCCAGGATGTAACGGCTGGCCCAAGGGGCGTCCCAACCTGAATTCACGCTAGGTCACTGAACTCCCCCCCTGCCTCCCAAGAGGATAACCATTAGTGTGAACTAACTGGGATCCACTTCGATCCTAATCTCTGTTCCCTGTGCAGAATAATTATTTTTCCTTGCAGGTGATGTGGGGGGAGAGACTACAGACCGATCCCAATAGACCGGCAATATGATGATAATAAATACCCTGAGTTCACAGCGCAGTACTGAGCACTGCATCTCCGGCTTGTGGCTTGCTTCTTTGCTTGCTCCAGGCCTGACTTGCCCGGGGGGATTTGCCCAAAGCTGGTCAAAGTTTGGTCAGGGAGCATTTCCAGTTGCTTTCTGCCTGGGCAGCCAGCCGTGCTTGTCTGTGGCACTTTCATTTCAAAACAGGAGGGCCCAGAGCAGGGCAGTCCCGGAGAGGCAGTGCAGGGAGCTGCAAGCACCGGCTGATAAACAGGATTAAATATTGACTTGGACAGAGCTTCCAAGAGACCGGCTGAATTAAACAAGGCACTTGTCCAACCAGGCACCTCTGTGCAAGATAAGCAGCCGTGTTCCTCCTGTGCGCGCCTGTTAGCCCCTGACCTGCCTCCCCCGGGAACGGGCTCTCTTACAGGCCTGACTCTTCTCCTTGCTGCTCTGGGGAGCGGGGCTCGGGGAAGGCGCGCTCCCCGCTGCATTTAGCTTCCCGAACTTACCACCCGTCATTCCTCAGCGCCATCTGTTTGCATTTGCATATTCAATATCGATCTGTCCTTTCATATCATTATTTTCGTGGTATTTGAGGGAGGACACCGGCTGCGTGCAGCCTGCTAGATCTGCTTCCCTCCTTTGTCTTGTGTCAAGGAAGCTCTTGCCTTTCTCCTTGAGCAGGACCCATCCCCTGTTTTGCTACTAGTCGCGGGAGAATCCTGCCATTGCAGATCTCACACAAGCAGGATGTTAGCAAAGGCATCTGCTCGCCTGAGCAGAGAAATAAATCAAAATGTTGGCATCCTCGCTGAAGCCAGGGGGCAACAATTTTTATTCCCAAGGAAAAATGCAGACAAAAGCATTGCTTTTGAAACGTTATGCTTTTTCCTTCAATGAAAGCCCCAAATCAGAATTTGTCCTTTGGCTTTTAGGTGAAAGCCCCCCACCTTTCCCATTTGCTTGACAATAACATCTTTTGATGGAAAATCACTGACAGGTTCAAATTCTCAGAGCACTGGAGACAAAATAACCTAATGCCAGCCTGAGAGGGGACAGGTTTCCACTGCCTCCAACAGCAAAAAGAGATTGTGTTCCAGTCTTACGTGTTTTGCACTGAGCCATGCCAAAAACATATGCTCTTGTGAAACGCTTGGTGCCAGGGCCTTTCCCCTGGAGCCTGCGTGGAGCCGGGGCCCTTCCCTGACACCTGCATTCAAGGAACAAGTGACTTGGAAGAGCCGCGGTTCAAGGAGGTTAACAAGACCAGCCGTGCCCGACTGGTCCCGCGAGCGCCCTCGAGGGACGTCTCTGCTGCGAGTGTGCACGAGGGTCCGAAGCCTTTCACAAACACTAGCTGAGCAGAAGATGCACCCCCAGGCAATCAATTTAATGTTGCCTCCAGGGCAAATTTTTCTCTGGGGCAATTTAATGAACTTCTGGCCCCTACACAGGGGTCCAGGCAGTTGCCCCAAAGCTTGGTTGGCTTGTCCAGGGCCAACCCGCTGGTATCAGGACCAGGCGCCCTTTCTGGGCCATGACACCTGCCTCCCCTCCAGGCATCACTGCTCCGTTCCAGCCCCTGTTGGAAGACAGCATCTCCTCTGCACCAAGCGGTCGCTGCCGTGATGGTTACTCCTCAGCCAGTGACAATCTATTACCCGAACAGCTGCAGACAAGCAACAAAATTATAGCCCTATTCCGAGCGGTGGTTGGAGACTCCTACCAGCGCGGACGCCCCTGCCGATCAGCGCGGCGGCAGCGAAGGTGTGGGCTTCCAGCGCACAGCCCCAGCAACGACTGTGACTGCAGGGGCGGACAGGCCTGCCGGGAACAGCGGCAAAGCTTCTGTGACGTGGCCAAGACGAGGCGGGAGGAGACGCGCGGAGAGGGGACAAAGGCTGCAGGCAGCGAGCAGGGAGGCGGCGTGGCCCGTGGGCGTCCAGCCTAGCGAAGCGCAGGCCTGGTGAGGAAGGTGCCACGTGTTACAAGGGGCAGCAAAGCAAAGAAAGGACGTTTCAGGTGTCAGCAGCAGGCTGCCGTTTGCATGCGTGGCCCTGCCTGGCACAGCTGTACCGGGGGGCCCCTCTGCTCCACCTGCCCCCACCTGGCCCGGGCAAAGCGGAGGGGACGATTGTGGCCGCACTGCCTGCTGCTCTAGACTTGCTCGTGGGCCAGGCCCTGAGCACTGCCCCGAACCCGTGCATGGGGGTGGCGAGGCTCCTGCTATCTTGGTCCCCTGCTTTCCCCGTGCACGCAGGCAGCAGCTGCTGGGAGCAGCCCCAGATGCGTGTCCACGCTGCGCCCTTGCCTGGGAACCCCCTCCCTCCTTTCTGCAGTCATTGCCTGCCTCTCACCAGGGGCCTCGGGGGCGAGGAACCAGGTCCCAGCCCCAGCCAAGGGCCCGGGACACCTCGCTTTCCACTGATACCAGCATCCAGCCGCACAGCGAGGCTTTCGAGGAGCCGAGCTCAGCCCAAGTTCCCTGCTGCTCCACCCAATCCCCCCATCTCTTCATTTCACCTCGTTGCTCCTGGCAATAGCCTTCACATAAATTCCCTTCCCTCCATGGCCCCCGCATCCTTGGAGGATCTGCCGACAGTTGGCATGTCCCCCTCTCGACGCCGCTGCTTGAGATGCTCAAATGCAAGTTGCCTACCTAAAAATAAACCCTTTGGTAAATCACAACAGCAGTAATTGAACACGAGCAGAAGCTTATAAGAGGAAAGGAATAAAAGATGAATTCCCCCCCCATTTTATACCCTGACATTTAATATATGATGGTGGTTATTCCTATTGCCTCCAGAGTATATAGGCAGCAGTAAACAACCCCTCCACATCCGCCGTGTACTAAACTTTTCAGTACATGGGGGCTGGAGTGCCTTGTAAACTCAGAGGCCAGTGAAATTATCTCTAAACAAACATTAAATCACAGCCCTTGGGAACAGCAACAGAGTCTGCACAGCACCCGCACGGAGCTTTACAGCTCCAAAGTAAATCAGCCTCGGGACTGTAGCAGTTTTTCCCCCTCTGCTGCCAAACCACGTTGCTCCAGGTGAGCCACAGCAGCAGCAGCCTGGACATAAAAAGTGCCATAACGTAAAGGACTCTGGGAACGTGACCAGGCCCAGGTAATGCCCCCCTCCGGAAAGCCCACGCTGGGATTTCTGTGCATGGGTGTGCATGTGCAGGGGGAAATTCCCTGTTTCCAATGCAAAGTCCTGTCCCTACATCCAGGGAAGGCACATTTTCAAATGAAGGAGCAATGGGTGTGTTGGCAGCGCCTGCCTGTTCCTGTCGGCACTGCGCTGCTCTTCACTGCTATTCGTGTGACAGAAGGGCCCAGGGAAGGGGCCCATTGCAGCAGGTACTGTACAAACACCTGCAAAGGAACCACTGCGGCAGAGAAGAGCTCACGGCATCAGGGCAGTTGCAACAGAAAGCAATCGCTCACTGCCGTTGGGAAATGCAGCTCCGTGGCACCACGGGGACTTAGGCACCTGCGTGGGCACCTACCTCTCCTACACGTTCCAACAACCCAGTCTCCCAGGGCAGCCGCTTGTACCAGGCAAGGTTTGAGCTGTGACCCAGAACTCAGCACGTGGGGTTGTGTTTGCTGTCTCGACCCCAGGATGTGGGTACTGCATGCAGATGACAGCAAACAGCCCAGAGCTCGCAGCCGCCTTCGTCCACTGACAGGAGGGTCAGCACTGGGCAGGGCTGGTGGGACAGAGAGGAGGTAACTGCCTGGGGCTGCACAGCCGGTCAGCAGCAGAGCTGGGAGCAGGGACCAGGATCCCCAGGGCTGGCTCAGGGCTTTATCGACCAGCACTGGGAAGCTCCTTAGTTTTGGGTCGCAGGGGCCCGGGCAAATCTGCTGCTGGGAGAGGGCACTGGGCCCTGCGGGGTCTGTGGCACCCACGCATGAACCTGGAAAGCCAGGTTCCTGTTGCAAGTCAGGCCTCCCTGCGGATCAGCCCGGGACGCTGATGGAAACTGCAAGCAGCCCAGCTGAGCGACTGCTTGCAGAAAACGCAGCGGGATGGGGCAGGGGAATTTATTCTGGGATGCCCCCAGGCCCAGGGGGGCCATTGCCCAAGCTGCAGCAGACAGGACAGGCAGAATTTAGAAGCATCTGCACTAGCAAGAGCCTCCCCACAGACCCGCCCAGAGGTAACGGAAATAAACCTTCCCCTGCCTAGTGTCCCCCCCATGGTCTGCATCACTTTTATTTCCCAATTCATCCTGTCGCGGCTGCGAACGCGCCCCCCCCCACGCCACAGCACTGCTGATGGATGGGGCCATTCCTCCACACTACCTTCCTCTGGCCTTCGTACTGCAGATTGCTTGGGGTTTTGCACATCAATCATTGTCCAGCTCCTGTGCCGGTGCGTCCCATCTGGTTCAGAGATGGGGGCGGCTGCAAACACGCCCCCCCCCACGCCACAGCACTGCTGATGGATGGGGCCATTCCTCCACACTACCTTCCTCTGGCCTTCGTACTGCAGATTGCTTGGGGTTTTGCACATCAATCATTGTCCAGCTCCTGTGCCGGTGCGTCCCATCTGGTTCAGAGATGGGGCTGCTTCTCCTTTCCCCCGTCGGCATGGCCGAGGGGCTCCAGGTCCTGCAGCCAGTACTGCCCTCTGGCTCCACGTGCCTGGCATCGTCAGGCCAGGACGAGGGGAACGAGGACAGCCGGGCACAGGATGCAGCACAGGAGGGCGGCAGGGACGGCGCGTCCCTCGGTGCCCAGCACGGGGGACCTGTCATTTCTCTGCCGCAGCCTGACCCAAGGAGGCTGTGGTGACTCATGAGGACTGGTGAGGAGAGGCTGAGGGAACGGGGCTGATTTAGTCTGCAGAAGAGAAAACTGAGAGCAGCCTTCAGCTCCCTGCAGGGGGGCTGCAAAGAGGATGGAGCTGGGCTCTCCTCGGTGGGGGCATACCGCAGAACGAGGAGCAATGGGCTCAAGAAGTTGAGGCTGGATATTAGGAAGAATTTTCTCATGAGGAGGGCGCTGAAGCACTGGACCAGGCTCCCCAGAGAGGTGGTGGAGTCTCTGTCCTTGGAGGTTTTCAAGACCTGGCTCGACAAGGCTTTGGCTGGGATGATGTAGTTGGGGCTGGTCCTGCTTTGAGCAGGGGTTGGACTAGGTGACCTGAGGTCCCTTCCACCCTCATTTTCCATGATTTCTATGATTGTTATGGCTCCACTCCCCCTTCCTATCTCTGTGGCAGATACCAGGACTGAGAATGCCCCAGGGATCAAGCTTTCTAGAGGGAAACCTGGTGGGGACGGGGGTGCGGGAATCCCACTGGAAAGCTCTGCTTGCTTTGCCATCAGCTCGGCTGCGGGCGCACAGAGGAAGCGAGTCCTGCGGGCCCTTCGGAGCCGTGCTTTGCTGGCTGCCCCGTTATCGCCCCGCAGAGCCAGCCCCGGCGCTCCTGGCTGCAGCAGAAGGGGCCGCAATGTGAGCCGGCCTCCCCCGCCCCTCTCCGGACAAGCGCTCTCACTATCATTTGCAACCGTGGCAGGTGAAACAATTCTGCAGGACGTGCAGCCTGTGCATTGGCTGCACCCTGGGAGCGCGTGGGGGGAGATTAGCTGAAAGCACGGTTATTAGCAGAGCTAATTAGTTAATCCTTTTACAGGGATTCAAGAGCCTCAGATGAAAACAGAGAGGAAAGAAGAGCTAATGGCAGAGCTCCCTCCCTTTCTCTCTACAAACACCCTTACTGAAGAGACTTGGGGGGAGTGAAAGCCCTTCCGTGCACGAGAAGGCCGGTCCGGCCACGCTCCGCACCCGGGTGAAGATGGGCAGCACGTTGGCCACGGGCATCGGCAGAGCACCCCGGGCCGCGGTCATTATCCAGCATGAAACCCGCCTTCCTGGCAACGTCTCAGAGCCGGCGCGCTGCAGGGACCTCCGTGTCAACACTAGCTTGGCAGCCATCGCACAATTGGTGGTGAGCGTCGGAGCCGGACTTGCTGGGCCACATAATGACAAAATTATGTTAGAACAAAACACGCTCAGGAGAGAAATCTGCTGCAAGACAGAGCAATTACAGAGCGAGAGAGGAGTGAACTTCCCCGGCTCACCTGCCTGGCACCTTCTTTTGATTCCATAATCGCGCGTGTCAAACCACCGAGCTCTTTCTTTATTGCCCGTGACAGTAACCAGCCAAATTATTGTTATTAACACGACTCGGCACCTCTGCAGCCCTATCGAGACCCAGGAAAATCAGACCTCACGGCACCCCTCGGCAGCCTTGCTGCATGCTAATGAGGCCAAACCCTGCACACCTGATGCTTATGCGCAGTCGCAGCTCCCCGTGCAAAGGGGCTGGCCTGACACCAGCCCACACTTTGATCCCGGTGCATCCCGGCAAGGCCTAGTGCTGCGTACATTGTTTCAGCCCACGGCGGGGGTGTGCACGGGCCGTGGACTGGGTTTTGCACCGGGCTGGAGAACTAGAGTTTTGTTATCGGTGGTGCCATGGACCTTCCCCTGTGTTTGATGAGCTGTGTAAATGCCAGGAGAGCTGGCCAAAACCTGGGATTTCCACCCCCCTTGAAAATAAGTTCTGGAAACAGGCACAAGACTGGGCTTGCTGGATTCCACAGAAACATCCCGGCTCTTCTTTCCTTCTCCCCGTGCTCAGGGAGGGAAAGGGCAGCAGGAAAGTCAGGGCCAGACCCAGGAGTCCAGGTTCACAGCCCCCAGCTCCGACAGTCCGGCCCCAGACGCCCGCTACGGCTCGCACGGGGGGGCGGGGGC